>NC_092115.1:24877095-25177095 GCF_045679555.1 Salvelinus alpinus | reverse complement strand
GTCTTTGACAATTTTTTGGGGCCTTTCTCGGACACCACCTAGTATATAGGTCCTGGTTGGCAGGAAGCTTGGCCCCAGTGATGTACTGGGCTGTACGCACTACCCTCTGTAGCGCCTCTGTAGATGCCGACCAGTTGACATACCAGGCGGTGATGCAACTGGTCAGAATGCTCTCAATGGTGCCGCTGTATAACTTTTTGAGGATCTGGGCAGGTTTTGGCTGGGTTTCCCTTTGTAGTCTGTAATAATTTGCAAGCCCTGCCACATCCGACGAGCATCAGAGCCAGTGTAGTAGGATTCATTCTTAGTCTTGTATTGATGCTTTGCCTCTTTGATGGTTTGTCTGAGGGCATAGCAGGATTTCTTATAAGCGTCCGGATTAGTGTTCCGCTACTTGAAAGCGGCAGCTCTAGCCTTTAGCTCGGTGCAGATGTTGCCTGTAATCCATGGCTTCCGGTTGGGATATGTATGCACGGTCACTGTGGGGATGACATCGTCAATGTACTTATTGATGAAGCCGGTGACTGAGGTGGTATACTCCTCAAAGCCATTGAATGAATCCCAGAACATATTCCAATCTGTGCTAGCAAAACAGTCCTGTAGCGTAGCATCTGCGTCATCTGACCACTTACGTATTGAGCGAGTCACAGATACTTCCTGCTCTAGTTTTTGCTTGTAAGCAGGAGGATAGAATTATGGTCAGATTTTCCAAATAGAGTACGAGGGAGAGCTTTGTATGCGTCTCTGTGTGTGGAGTAAAGGTGGTCTAGAGTTTTTTTCTCCTCTGGTTGCACATGTGACATGCTGGTAGAAATTAGGTATCTGTAAATGTGCATGTACACTGTTGCCCATCTACTGTTGCTAGCCCCAAATCTGCTTCACTGATTTCTGCTCTTGTAAAAGCCTGGGATTTCTGAACATTAACACTAGAAGCTTATTACCTAAAAATGGATTAATTGAAAGTGTGGGTTCACAGCTCAAATTCAGATGTGTTGGTCATTACTGAGACGTGGTTAAGGAAGAGTGTTTTGAAAACTGATGTTAACCTTTCTGGTTATAACCTTTTTCGGCAAGACAGATCTTCCAAAGGTGGGGGAGTGGCAATCTTTACCAAGGATCACCTTCAGTGCTTGATTGTGTTATGCAGATGAATGAGGACCCAAAAGCGACGTAATAGTAACAGAGTCTTTATTCCAGTATAAAACAAATAATGATTCTCCTGGATATAAATCAATGGTAATCCAAAACAGGAAACTGAAATCCTCTCGTCAATAGAGAGGAACGACTGGAGACGCGACCACAGACTGCAGGTCGCTTCAGGAAGGCACAGGCCGTAGCTGACATAGACACCTGCTCACACGCAGCATCTGAAGAAGGCAAAAGAACACGACAGGGCGGAACAAGGACACAGAAACTGCAAACATCAAACAAGAATCCGACAAGGACAGGAGCGGAAAACAGAGGGAGAAATAGGGACTCTAATCAGAGGGCAAAATAGGGGACAGGTGTGAAAGAGTAAATGAGGTCGTAGGGAGAATGAGAAACAGCTGGGAGCATGAACGGAACGATAGAGAGAGAGAAAGAGAAAGAACCTAATAAGACCAGCAGAGGGAAGCACAGGGACAAGACATGATCAAAGACAACATGACAGTACCCCCCCACTCACCGAGCGCCTCCTGGCGCACTCGAGGAGGAACCCTGGCGGCAACGAAGGAAATCATCGATCAACGAACGGTCCAGCACGTCCCGAGATGGAACCCAACTCCTCTCCTCAGGACCGTAACCCTCCCAATCCACTAAGTACTGGTGACCACGTCCCCGAGAACGCATGTCCATGATCTTCCGTACCTTGTAAATAGGAGCGCCCTCGACAAGGACGGGGGGGGGGGAGGGAAGACGAACGGGGGCGCGAAGAAAAGGCTTGACACAAGAGACATGGAAGACAGGGTGGACGCGACGAAGATGTCGCGGAAGAAGCAGTCGCACAGCGACAGGATTGACGACCTGAGAGACACGGAACGGACCAATGAACCGCGGAGTCAACTTGCGAGAAGCTGTCGTAAGAGGAAGGTTACGAGTGGAAAGCCACACTCTCTGACCGCGACAATACCTAGGACTCTTAATCCTACGTTTATTGGCGGCTCTCACAGTCTGCGCCCTGTAACGGCAAAGTGCAGACCTGACCCTCCTCCAGGTGCGCTCACAACGTTGGACAAAAGCCTGAGCGGAGGGAACGCTGGACTCGGCGAGCTGGGACGAGAACAGAGGAGGCTGGTAGCCAAGACTACTCTGAAACGGGGACAGCCCGGTAGCAGACGAAGGAAGCGAGTTGTGAGCGTACTCAGCCCAGGGGAGCTGTTCTGCCCAAGACGCAGGGTTTCGAAACGAAAGGCTGCGTAAAATGCGACCAATCGACTGATTGGCCCTTTCTGCTTGACCGTTAGACTGGGGATGAAACCCGGAAGAGAGACTGACGGAAGCACCAATCAAACGACAGAACTCCCTCCAAAACTGTGACGTGAATTGCGGACCTCTGTCTGAAACGGCGTCTAACGGGAGGCCATGAATTCTGAACACATTCTCAATGATGATTTGTGCCGTCTCCTTAGCGGAAGGAAGCTTAGCGAGGGGAATGAAATGTGCCGCCTTAGAGAACCTATCGATAACCGTAAGAATCACAGTCTTCCCCGCAGACGAAGGCAGACCGGTAATAAAGTCTAAGGCGATGTGAGACCATGGTCGAGAAGGAATGGGAAGCGGTCTGAGACGACCGGCAGGAGGAGAGTTACCTGACTTAGTCTGCGCGCAGTCCGAACAAGCAGCCACGAAACGACGCGTGTCCCGCTCCTGAGTAGGCCACCAAAACCGCTGGCGAATAGAAGCAAGCGTACCCCGAACGCCGGGGTGGCCAGCTAACTTGGCAGAGTGAGCCCACTGAAGAACAGCCAGACGAGTAGAGACAGGAACGAACAGAAGGTTACTAGGACAAGCGCGCGGCGACGCAGTGTGAGTGAGTGCTTGCTTTACCTGTCTCTCAATTCCCCAGACAGTCAACCCGACAACACGCCCTTCAGGGAGAATCCCCTCGGGGTCGGTAGAAGCCACAGAAGAACTAAAGAGACGGGATAAGGCATCAGGCTTGGTGTTCTTATTTCCCGGACGATAGGAAATCACGAACTCGAAACGAGCGAAAAACAACGACCAACGAGCTTGACGTGCATTAAGTCGTTTGGCCGAACGGATGTACTCAAGGTTCTTATGGTCAGTCCAAACGACAAAAGGGACGGTCGCCCCCTCCAACCACTGTCGCCATTCGCCTATGGCTAAGCGGATGGCGAGCAGTTCGCGGTTACCCACATCATAGTTGCGTTCCGATGGCGACAGGCGATGAGAAAAGTAAGCGCAAGGATGGACCTTATCGTCAGACTGGAAGCGCTGAGACAGAATGGCTCCCACGCCCACCTCTGAAGCGTCAACCTCGACAATGAATTGTTTAGTGACGTCAGGAGTAACAAGGATAGGAGCGGATGTAAAACGCTTCTTGAGGAGATCAAAAGCTCCCTGGGCGGAACCGGACCACTTAAAGCAAGTCTTGACAGAAGTCAGAGCGGTGAGAGGGGCAGCCACTTGACCGAAATTACGAATGAAACGCCGATAGAAATTAGCGAAACCGAGAAAACGCTGCAACTCGACACGTGACTTAGGGACGGGCCAATCGCTGACAGCCTGGACCTTAGCGGGATCCATCTGAATGCCTTCAGCGGAAATAACAGAACCGAGAAAAGTGACAGAGGAGACATGAAAGGCGCACTTCTCAGCCTTCACGTAGAGACAATTCTCTAAAAGGCGCTGGAGTACACGTCGAACGTGCTGAACATGAATCTCGAGTGACGGTGAAAAAATCAGGATATCGTCAAGGTAAACGAAAACAAAAATGTTCAGCATGTCTCTCAGTACATCATTAACTAATGCCTGAAAGACAGCTGGAGCATTAGCGAGACCGAACGGCAGAACCCGGTATTCAAAATGCCCTAACGGAGTGTTAAACGCCGTTTTCCACTCGTCCCCCTCTCTGATGCGTACGAGATGGTAAGCGTTACGAAGGTCCAACTTAGTAAAGCACCTGGCTCCCTGCAAAATCTCGAAGGCTGACGACATAAGGGGAAGCGGATAACGATTCTTAACCGTTATGTCATTCAGCCCTCGATAATCCACGCAGGGGCGCAGAGTACCGTCCTTCTTCTTAACAAAGAAAAATCCCGCTCCGGCGGGAGAGGAAGAAGGCACCACGGTACCGGCGTCGAGAGAAACAGACAGATAATCCTCGAGAGCCTTACGTTCGGGAGCCGACAGAGAGTAAAGTCTACCCCGAGGGGGAGTGGTCCCCGGAAGGAGATCAATACAACAATCATACGACCGGTGAGGAGGAAGGGAGCTGGCTCTGGACCGACTGAAGACCGTGCGCAGATCATGATATTCCTCCGGCACTCCTGTCAAATCACCAGGTTCCTCCTGAGTAGAGGGGACAGAAGACACAGGAGGGATAGCAGACATTAAACACTTCACATGACAAGAAACGTTCCAGGATAGAATAGAATTACTAGACCAATTAATAGAAGGATTATGACATACTAGCCAGGGATGACCCAAAACAACAGGTGTAAAAGGTGAACGAAAAATCAAAAAGGAAATGGTCTCACTGTGGTTACCAGATACTGTGAGGGTTAAAGGTAGTGTCTCACATCTGATACTGGGGAGAAGACTACCATCTAAGGCGAACATGGGCGTGGGCTTCCCTAACTGTCTGAGGGGAATGTCATGTTTCCGAGCCCATGCTTCGTCCATAAAACAACCCTCAGCCCCTGAGTCTATCAAGGCACTGCAGGAAGCAGCCGAACCGGTCCAGCGTAGATGGACCGACAAGGTAGTACAGGATCTTGATGGAGAGACCTGAGTAGTAGCGCTCACCAGTAGCCCTCCGCTTACTGATGAGCTCTGGCTTTTACTGGACATGACATGACAAAATGTCCAGCAGAACCGCAATAGAGGCAAAGGCGGTTGGTGATTCTCCGTTCCCTCTCCTTAGTCGAGATGCGAATACCTCCCAGCTGCATGGGCTCAGTCTCTGAGCCGGTGGGAGGAGATGGTTGAGATGCGGAGAGGGGAAACACCGTTAACGCGAGCTCTCTTTCACGAGCTCGGTGACGAAGATCTACCCGTCGTTCTATGCGGATGGCGAGTGCAATCAAAGAGTCCACGCTGGAAGGAACCTCCCGGGAGAGAATCTCATCCTTAACCTCAGCGTGGAGTCCCTCCAGAAAACGAGCGAGCAACGCCGGCTCGTTCCAGTCACTGGATGCAGCCAGAGTGCGAAACTCTATAGAGTAATCCGTTATGGATCGATCACCTTGACATAGGGAAGCCAGGGCCCTGGAAGCCTCCTTCCCAAAAACTGAACGATCAAAAACCCGTATCATCTCCTCTCTAAAGTTCTGATAAACGTTAGAACACTCAGCCCTAGCCTCCCAGATAGCTGTGCCCCACTCCCGAGCCCGACCAGTAAGGAGTGATATGACGTAAGCGATCCGAGCTCTCTCTCTTGAGTATGTGTTGGGCTGGAGAGAGAACACAATATCACACTGGGTGAGAAAGGAGCGACACTCAGTGGGCTGCCCAGAGTAACATGGTGGGTTATTAACCCTAGGTTCCGGAGACTCGGAAGACCAGGAAGTAGCTGGTGGCACGAGACGAAGACTCTGAAACTGTCCTGACAGGTCGGAGACCTGAGTGGCCAGGGTCTCAACGGCATGACGAGCAGCAGACAATTCCTGCTCGTGTCTGCCGAGCATTGCTCCCTGGAACTTGACGGCAGTGTTGAGAGAATCCGTAGTCGCTGGGTCCATACTGGTCGGATTCTTCTGTTATGCAGATGAATGAGGACCCAAAAGCGACGTAATAGTAACAGAGTCTTTATTCCAGTATAAAACAAATAATGATTCTCCTGGATATAAATCAATGGTAATCCAAAACAGGAAACTGAAATCCTCTCGTCAATAGAGAGGAACGACTGGAGACGCGACCACAGACTGCAGGTCGCTTCAGGAAGGCACAGGCCGTAGCTGACATAGACACCTGCTCACACGCAGCATCTGAAGAAGGCAAAAGAACACGACAGGGCGGAACAAGGACACAGAAACTGCAAACATCAAACAAGAATCCGACAAGGACAGGAGCGGAAAACAGAGGGAGAAATAGGGACTCTAATCAGAGGGCAAAATAGGGGACAGGTGTGAAAGAGTAAATGAGGTCGTAGGGAGAATGAGAAACAGCTGGGAGCATGAACGGAACGATAGAGAGAGAGAAAGAGAAAGAACCTAATAAGACCAGCAGAGGGAAGCACAGGGACAAGACATGATCAAAGACAACATGACAGATTGTCTCCACCAAGTCTGTCCCCAAACACTTTTATTGGCAAGTTTTAAGCATTAAACTTTCAAATAGCTCTTTGTTGACTGTTGCTGGGTGCTATTGTCCTTCATCAGTACCGGCCTGTACCCTACCTGCCCTAAGCTCTCTCCTGGCCCCTTACACTAAGTCTGAATTTGTCCTACTAGGTGACCTAACCTAGGACATGCTTTAACCACTGGGACATGCTTAAAGTCCTAAAGCAATGGGACTCCCTAAATCTTTCTCAGATTATTACCAATCCCACATGGTATGACTCCAAACACCCAGAAAAGGCTACTCTCCACGATGTTATCGTCACAAATAATCCTGATAGGTATCAGTCTGGTATTTTCTGTAATGACCTTAGTGATCACTATTTTACAGCCTGTGTTCGTAATGGCAGCTCAGTGAAACGGCCTGTCCTGATTTGTCATAGATGCTTGGTAAAAAAAACTTTAATGAGCAAGCCTTCCTTCATAAAATGGCCTCTGTAAAATAGTATAGAATCAGTTTGATCCCCTCTGTCGAAGACGCTTGGACCTTTTTTGATATTTTCAGTGGTATTGCTATAACCCCAAGAAGTTCTGGTTAAAATGGTTAAAGACCTGGAGAATAAACCCTCCCCAGCTGCCCATGTCCCTTAATGTTAATGATGTGGTTGTTACTAAAAAGAACCACATGGCTGAGCTCTTTAATCACCACTTCATTAAGTCAGGATTCCTATTTGACTCAGCCATGCCTCCTTGCCTGTCCAACACTTCCTCATCTCCCACCCCTTCTAGTGCGACTAGCCCTGATGCTCCTCCCTCTTTCCCCCTGCTACAAAGTTTCTCTCTGCAGGTGGTCACTGAGTCCGAGGTGCTAAAGGAACTCCTTAAACTTGACCCCAAAAAATAATCTGGGTCAGATGGTTTAGACCCTTTCTTCTTAAAGGTTGCTGCCCCTATCATCGCCAAGCCTATTTCTGACCTTTTTAACCTGTCTCTCCTCTCTGGGTTCCCATTGCTTGGAAGGCAACCACGGTTCGTCCTTTATTTAAAGGGGGAGATCAAGCTGATCTTAACTGTTATAAGCCTACTTCTATTTTGCCCTGTTTATCAAAAGTGTTGGGGAAAATAACTTGTCAATAATTAACTGACTGGCTTTCTTGATGTCCATAGTATTCTCTCGGCTATGCAATCTGGTTTCCGCTCAGATTATGGATGTGTCACTGCAACCTTGAAGGTCCTCAATGATATCACCATTGCCCTTCATTCTAAGCAATGTTGTGCTGCCATTTTTATTTACTTGGCAAAGCTTTTGATACAGTAGACCATTCCATTATTGTGGGCCGGCTAATGAGTATTGGTGTCTCTGAGGGGTCTTTGGCCTGGTTTGCTAACTACCTCTTTCAAAGAGTGCAGTGTATAAAGTCAGAACATCTGCTGTCTCAGCCACTGCCTGTCACCAAGGCGTTACCCCAAGGCTCGATCCTAGGCCCCACGCTCTTCTCAATTTACATCAACAACATAGCTCAGGCAGTAGGAAGCTCTCTCATCCATTGATATGTCTTATACTCAGCTGGCCCCTCCCCAGATTTCCTGTTAAACGCTCTACAACAAATCTGTCTTAGTGTCCAACAAGCTTTCTCTGCCCTTAACCTTGTTCTGAACACCTTCAAAACAAAGGTAATTTGGTTTGTTAAGAAGAATGCCCCTCTCCCCACAGGTGTGATTACTACCTCTGAGGGTTTAGAGCTTGAGGTAGTCACCTAATACAAGTACTTGGGAGTATGGCAAGATGGTACACTTTCCTTCTCTCAGCACATATCAAAGCTGCAGGCTAAAGTTAAATCTAGACTTGGTTTGCTCTATTGTAATCGCTCCTCTTTCATCCCAGCTGCCAAACTAACCCTGATTCAGATGACCATCCTACCCATGCTAAATTACGGAGACGTAATTTATAGATCGGCAGGAAAGGGTGCTCTCGAGCGGCTAGATGTTCTTTACCATTCGGCCATCAGATTTGCCACCAATGCTCCTTATAGGACACATCACTGCACTCTATACTCCTCTGTAAACGGGTCATCTCTGTATACCAGTTGCAAGACCCACTGGTTGATGCTTTTTTATAAAACCCTCTTAGGCCTCACTCCCCCCCCATCTGAGATATCTACTGCAGCCTTCATCCTCCACATACAACACCCGTTCTACCAGTCACATTCTGTTAAATGTCAAATACTTATGTCATGCAATAAAATGCAAATTAATTACTTAAAAATCATACAATGTGATTTTCTGGATTTTTGTTTTAGATTCCGTCTCTCACAGTTGAAGTGTACCTATGATAAAAAATGACAGACCTCTACATGCTTTGTAAGTAGGAAAACCTGCAAAATCGGCAGTGTGTCAAATACTTCTCCCCACTGTATATATATATATATTTTTTAAATATATATTTTTAATCCCAGCCCCCGTCCCCGTCCCCGCAGGAGGCCTTTTGCCTTTTGGTAAGCCGTCATTGTAAATAATAATAATAGTTTGTTCTTAACTGACTTGCCTAGTTAAATAAAGGTTAAATAAAGGATCAAATGGATTTAAGTTTGTCTGCATTAAAGTCCCCGGCCACTAGGAGCGCCGCTTCTGGATGAGCATTTTCTTGTTTGCTTATGGCCTTATACAGCTCGTTGAGTGCTGTCTTAGTGCCAGCGTTTGTGGTGGTAAACAGACGGCTAAGAAAAATAAGGATGAAAATTCTCTTGGTAGATAGTGTGGTCTACAGCTTATCATGAGGTACTCTACCTCAGGCGAGCAATACCTCGAGACTACCTTAATATTAGACATTGCGTACCAGCTGTTATTGACAAAAAGACACACAACCCCACCCCTCGTATTACCGGACGTAGCTGTACTGGAAAACCCAGACAACTATATATTATCTGTGTTGCTCAGCCACGACTCGGTGAAAGATAAGATTTTACAGTTTTTAATGTCCCGTTGGTAGGATAGTCTCGAATGGAGCTCAGCCAGTTTATTCTCCAGTGATTGCACGTTGGCTAATAGAACAGATGGTAGAGGCGGGTTACCCACTTGCAGGCGAATTCTCACAAGGCACCCTGATCTCCACCCTCTGTATTTCCTTCTTTTTTTCATGTGAATGACAGGGATTTGGGCCTTGTCTGGGAGCAACATTATATCCTTTGCTTCAGACTCATTAAAGCAATAGCTTTGTCCAGTTCGAGGTGAGTAATCTCTGTTCTGATATCCAGAAACTCTTTTCGGTCATAAGAGATGGTAGCATCAACATTATGCACAGAATAAGTTACAAACAATGTGAAAAAACTCACAAAATAGCACAAGTTGTTAGGAGCCCGTAAAACAGCAGCAATACCCTCCAGCGCCATTCTTTAAAAAACAATATGTATATTATCCTATAGTTGCCTCATGCAGCCCATACTGTATACGTTTTGATTTCTAAGTCTTTCTAGTGTTTGTATCATGCACTCTAACATTGCCAAATAACTCTAAAACTACTGTATAGGACCTGTTTCAAATGATCACTTTTACGCTCAACATAGCCACTTCATATGTGCATTTGCTCCGTAATGTGAAAAATATCCTTTCTATTTTACTCAGCTAAGTTCAATTATATTCTTCTTAGTATAAAAATAATATAATACAAAAGAATCGCACCGGACTGATAACATATCTTGTCAGCTAAAAGAACAAGCCTACAACCTATGGCATGGCACATAGCCAGATAGCATACAGTATGCCAACTCATATTCTGTTCTTCTGAAATTTTCTTCATATCATAATGTTTCTTTAAACCTCCCTAAAATAAATAATGGATGTATTGTGATGGTGTATATTAAATATATATTTTTTAACTTTTTTAAATGTAGATGCTCCAAAGGCGCATCAATGGCTTGTATGCTTGGAGGGCTGGAGATGCTCAACATGTTTATGTTAATCAATGGTCAGTTACCATGAGACCCGCAGTCTTTTTTTGCATAACAATGGCTGACAAAATTTCATGACCGCCACAGCCCTAGATAGGGCCCAGTTAAATGTGGGAAAAGGCTAACTTTAAGTTTTCTATTTAATGTACACAGACATCAGAATGACACAGTGGGTTTCAGTGTAGGGGCAGGAAATGTTCAGTGGAGAGAGTTGCTGGTATTCAACCCGACATTAAATGCTTCTGTTATCAAGAGCAGGTAAAGTCATTCCTAAAAGGATACCACCATACAATATGTCCCGACTCCTGGCAATAACAAAAGTATGCTCTGTCGTGCACATGTTTTGATAGGAAGTGTAAGCGTTAGACACTTGTGTCCCCGCACATTGACTCTGTACAGGTACCCCCTGTATATAGTCTCCACATTGACTCTGTACAGGTACCCCCTGTATATAGCCTCCACATTGACTCTGTACAGGTACCCCCTGTATATAGTCTCCACATTGACTCTGTACAGGTACCCACTGTATATAGTCTCCACATTGACTCTGTACAGGTACCCCCTGTATATAGTCTCCACATTGACTCTGTACAGGTACCCCCTGTATATAGTCTCCACATTGACTCTGTACAGGTACCCCCTGTATATAGCCTCCACATTGACTCTGTACAGGTACCCCCTGTATATAGTCTCCACATTGACTCTGTACAGGTACCCCCTGTATATAGTCTCCACATTGACTCTGTACAGGTACCCCCTGTATATAGTCTCCACATTGACTCTGTACAGGTACCCCCTGTATATAGTCTCCACATTGACTCTGTACAGGTACCCCCTGTATATAGTCTCCACATTGACTCTGTACAGGTACCGCCTGTATATAGTCTCCACATTGACTCTGTACAGGTACCCCCTGTATATAGTCTCCACATTGACTCTGTACAGGTACCCCCTGTATATAGCCTCCACATTGACTCTGTACAGGTACCCCCTGTATATAGCTCTGCTATTGTTATTTACTGCTGCTCTTTAATTATTTGTTATTGTTATCTCTTACTTTTGTTTTGTATTTTTTTAAACTGCATTGTTGGTTAAGGGCTTTTAAGTAAGCATTTCACTGTAAGGTCTACCTACACCTGTTGTATTCGGCGCATGTGACAAATACAATTTGATTTGATTTGATTAGAAAGTGACATGATTGGGTTGCCCTTTGGCCCATACACAAAGACAAACATTTTTACATCACAGTGCAATAAGCAAGTTGACTGGAATCCAATGCAAGGCAAAGTGAAAGTTCATTTCAAACTCAGTCAAAAGAACCGGAGACAGTACTTTTGCTTTTACTTTTGGTGAATTTCGCCATTATATTCAGCAAAACAGGTTGCATCATCCTGTAAAAATCATGTGTGCAGTCCCAAAACAATATCTTCAAACTTTTATATAAGAACTATCCATTTAAAAGCATCTACATTACCAAATCAATAAACATAAGATGCTAGGAGTTTGGAGAATATAGGCTTGAAAAGCGAATAACAGATTTCACTCAGAGTAAATATATACGTGTTAGTGACAGTACATAATACAGTTGACCTACCTGAAGCCAAACTTGTCCATAGCGATGGCAAAGTGTCTTGGCTGGTCGTAACAGTGGTAGAGGTTACGGTCGTCCATAGGGATGAGGTCCACATCGCTGAAGATGAAGCAGTCGTACTCTGCATCCTTCAGGGCCTCGGTGTAGCCCACATTCAGGAGCTTGGCTCTGTTGAACGTGTCCTCACCAAGCTGCAAGATAACATAGAAAAAACCCTGGTCAGAAACTGATGGACATATTGAGATCTACTGTAGGGGGATTAAGTTACATTTGCCATAGTTCAAGCAAAAATGTCATATTTGATAGACTTAACATATCGGGTTCTGAAGGTGGTATTTGCAAGCTTAAATAGCAAGCTTGTGCTGATGTAACTCTCAGATCATTGTGTGCATAAACACAGCATATTGACAAAGAAACATGTTGTAAAGAACCCCACAGGAAGAATGGCCCACATCAGATATCCGACAACTAAGATTAAACTATGCTACGTAAAAAATACTGCATCACAACTTGCTTCCCTTATTTTGATAACAGAACCAATCACAGTGCCTCAGGTAAAGTAACGTATCAGTTTTAACATTTGAACTCATAATGTAGTTCAACACGTAATCCCTTGTAATCCTGTAATACCTGAGATTCAACCAAATAATCCACAGGTAAAATGTTAAGGTTACTTGCGTAACCCCTGTTCTCTGATAATAGAGTGAGGTGTCTCACAATGGGAATTAGCTGGATAAGCAAACAGCGTCTGTCATAGACAGACAAATCGTGTGGCAAGAGGGGGGACCCTGCTCAATATAAACAGAGAGGAAGAGGCTAAGCGAGAGGTTTTACTCTGCCAAGAACTGTCCATGAAAATGTTTTTTGTATGAAGGTCAATGTGTGTCGAATTTGGTCAACAACATTTTTTATTGGAAATTTGCTGAGGTTTATTTGATTGAATAAAAGTTTCATAATGCTTAGGTTGTTAACGAATACACTGATATAAGTGGACGCACATGGCATTTCGGCAACTTTTATTTCAAAAAAATGATATCAGAGATGTGCCTGTTTTCATTAAGATAAGAGGACTCATCATGGATATAACACGTTTTAGCATGGGCATTGCCATTGAGGGCTTCCACCATTTTAAAGTGGTCAACTGGGTGGGGATTCCTATGAGTTGGGAGCAATCAGCCAATGAAGAAGAATACAATTGTCTACTTTAAAATCGAGATAGCCTCAATGGCACTATAATGGCACAGATACAAAGATGAGTCCTCTATCTATCTCTATGGCCTGTTGTTCACATGTGTCTGCCCTCTCATTGGCTAGAATGGTCCCACCTGATCTCGCCTCCCGTCTGCCTTCATCTTTGAGGACATGTATTTCCATTGTTAGAGCGAGTGGTCACTTGACTATCTTGTCAATATAAAATACAATCTTTGATATAAGGCTCCAGGGGCCCGCACTCTAGTCATTCTTGTCCCTCTTCCTTGAGGTCTTGCGAGCACTCTATTGTATGGGACCAAATTCTAAACTTTCGACTACTTTAGTACAATATAAGTGAATTTATCCAAATACTTATGACTATTTGACACTTCAAATGGGGGAACTAGATACAAAGAGCTTTTATTTCTAAACGGTAAATCAGATACGTATGAAAATACCCCCCCAAAAAGTGACATTATGTACGGCCGCCTCATGTAAAACATTTGCCAAAATGCAAATGAGTATAGACACATTTAAAAAATGTAGCTTGACTGTCCAAATAAATACGGAGGGGAGTGTATATTGGCTTTATGCAAATCTTTATAATTTTAATTGTTTATTAACTGTAGCCTTTATTCTTTATCCGAAAAACATACTGCACATCATTAAAAGGTAGGAGACTAAAACAATCTGTTTCAAAAAGTTTCTCATTACACTTCCTGCCGGGGAGATGATGCATTGACTATCTTCTGCAGCCTCTGGTTCCAATCAATACTTATGTTAATTTTAATATTTTCAAAGGCACAAAGAAGAGAACATTAGAGACTTCAATATGTGGCTTTATCAGACCGACGAAGACAGATAAGGTAATATATCTATAAAAAAAACAAATAGTCTTTTTTCTCTCCAGTTGGTGAGCTCATTAAACATTATTGGAGTCATTTTTATTGCTTTAATAAGATGTGTTCCCCCTGAACCATCAGGTATCGCTAGCAAATGGAGCTGTACATCTTGTGTAATCACACGGCTGTGAAGAAAGTTCACATCCATAATAGAGACGATATGTTGACAACTACACACCCACCATTACGCCACCACAGAATAAGAGAGCTGGTGTTAGGATGATAGGATCAGGAGACATGGGTTTCAAACAGATGGTTTGAGAAGTTGAATGGGACCTGCTAATTAAGAGGTCTCATCCATCAGCACAACAGAAAATGGAAGACATTATTCTGGGTTATTCTTGAAATATTCATCCTCCATGCCTCTCAGCTTCAGGATGGAAAAGATTTTGACGTTAGGCTAATTATTGTGTTTAAACTTCACCAACAGATATGTCTGCTCTATGTTGTGTTGCCAATCTACAACAAGACAGTATCCTTCCAAGGATGATGTGAAAGGATTCCATAACCACTTCCGTCATCATGAAGTGCTTTGAGAGACTAGTCAAGGACCATATCACCTCCACCCTACCTGACACCCTAGACCCACTCCAATTTGCTTACCGCCCCAATAGGTCCACAGACGACGCAATCGCAATCACACTGCCCTAACCCATCTGGACAAGAGGAATACCTATGTAAGAATGCTGTTCATCGACTACAGCTCAGCATTTAACACCATCGTACCCTCCAAACTCGTCATTAGGCTCTAGACCCTGGGTTTCGACCCCGCCCTGTGCAACTGGGTCCTGGACTTCCTGACGGGCCGCCCCCAGGTGGTGAGGGTAGGTAACAACATCTCCACCCCGCTGATCCTCAACACTGGGGCCCCACAAGGGTGCGTTCTCAGCCCTCTCCTGTACTCCCTGTTCACCCATGACTGAGTGGCCATGCACGCCTCCAACTCAATCATCAAGTTTGCAGACGACACTACAGTGGTAGGCTTGATTACCAACAACGACGAGACGGCCTACAGGGAGGAGGTGAGGGCCCTCGAAGTGTGGTGTCAGGAAAATAACCTCACACTCAGTGTCAACAAAACAAAGGAGATGATCGTGGACTTCAGGAAACAGCAGAGGGAGCAGCCCCCTATCCACATCGACGGGACAGTAGTGGAGAAGGTGGAAAGTTTTAAGTTCCTCGGCGTACACATCACGGACAAACTGAAATGGTCTACCCACACAGACAGCGTGGTGAAGAAGGCTCAGCAGCGCCTCTTCAACCTCAGGAGGCTGAAGAAATTCCGCTTGTCACCAAAAACACTCACAAACTTTTACAGATGCACAAACGAGAGCATTCTGTCGGGCTGTATCACCGCCTGGTGCGGCAACTGCTCCGCCACAACCGTAAGGCTCTCCAGAGGGTAGTGAGGTCTGCACAACGCATCACCGGGGGCAAACTACCTGCCTTCCAGGACACCTACAACACTCGATTTCACAGGAAGGCCAAAAAGATCATCAAGGACAACAACCACCCGAGCCGCGGGGACCAAGAGACTGAAAAACAGCTTCTATCTCAAGGCCATCAGACTGTTAAACAGCCATCCCTAACATTGAGTGGCTGCTGCCAACATACTGACTCATCTCTAGCCACTTTAATAATGACAAAATTGATGTAATAAATGTATCACTAGCCACTTTAAACAATGCCACTTTATTTAATGTTTACATACCCTACATTACTCATCTCATATGTATATACCGTACTCTATACCATCTACTGCATCTTGCCTATGCCGTTCGGCCATCGCTCATTCATATATTTTTATGTACATATTTGTATTCATTCCTTTACACTTGTGTGTATATGGTAGTTGTTGTGAAATTGTTAGGTTAGATTACTTGTTAGATATTACTGCATGGTCGGAACTAGAAGCACAAGCATTTCGCTACACTAGCATTAATATCTGCTAACCAAGTGTATGTGACAAATAGAATTTGATCTTTCCCTAATATCTTATAGTATTGCCCTGCCTGCTCCTCATAGCCCTGGTGTCTCGTCTCTCTGGCAGCTATCACAGTTCTGCCAATCTCCCTGTAAATGGCCTGTGAGAGGCAATTAACCCCATTATCTTTATCTGATAATCAACAGGATAACACATCAGGGCTCTCCCTCTATAGCGCCACTGTGTTGCCACGCTGACGCCATCCAGTCTCCCCCAGCTGGCTGACCGACCGCAGTCACACTCAGACGTACCTGGGCAGTTGCTATGGAGAGATTAGGAGCAACGCTTAGACCCAGCGCTGCCTGGCTCATCCTGAGTGATTGTATTCAGCGTTGTCGGACAGACTGCCGTGTGTCGAGTTTATCAGTCCCCAGCAGACTGACCCTATCACCCACTGCTGCTATCAATGCAGGGTGAGGGAGGCCACCAGTGAGAACTAAACTAGATTGAGGGCTGTCACCTGCTGACTGTCTGTGTGTCTGTGAGTGTGCCTGTGTAGGGGGGTGGGTCCGTGTGTGTGTGTGCAGCACAGGCCGGTGGCACCTTAATTGGGGAGACGGGCTCATAGTAATGGCTGGAAAGGAATAATTGGAATGGTATCGAACGCATGTGTTTGACTCCCTTCCGTTAACTCCATTCCAGCCATTATTATGAGCCACCATCCCCTCAGCAGCCTCTTGTGGTGTCTGTTCGTGTGTGTGAATGAGGGGGGGGGGGGGGGGGTGCATGTGTGTGTGTAAGGAAACAAGTGGCATAATAAGGTGAAGCATCAGATAAAACTCTGTTTTCAGATGATACGGGAGCGCCAAGTGTAAGCCATAAGACTGCTAAACAGATAATCAATTGGCTACCTGTACTATTTGCATTGCCCCCCTTTTTTGTACATATTACCTCAATTACCTCAACTAACATGTACCTCCGCACATTGACGCGGTACCGGTACCCACTGTATATAGCCTTGTTATTGTAATTATTTTGTGTTGAACAGGCTAGTGTTGAACAGGCTAGTAACAGGGGTTGCAACAATTTCGGCGGATCATTTTAGAAAGAGAGGGTCCAGATTGTCAAGCCCAGCTGATTTGTAGGGATCCAGATTTTGCAGCTCTTTCAGAACATCAGCTGTCTGGATTTGGGTGAAGGAGAAGCGGGGGGGCTTGGGTAAGTTGCTGCAGGGGGTGCAGAGCTGTTGGCCGGGGTAGGGGTAGGGGTAGCCACGTGGAAAGCATGGCCAGCCGTAGAAAAATGCATGTTGAAATGATCGATTATCATAGATTTATCGGTGGTGACAGTGTTTCCTAGCCTCAGTGCAGTGGGCAGCTGGGAGGAAGTGCTCTTATTCTCCATGGACCTTACAGTGTCCCAAAACTTTTTGGAATTAGTGCTACAGGATGCAAATTTCTGTTTGAAAAAGCTAGCCTTAGCTTTCCTAACTGACTTGTGTATATTGGTTCCTGACTTCCCTGAAAAGTTACATATCGCGGGGGCTATTCGATGCTAATGCAGAACTAGATGTCTAGTTGGCTAGATGTCCTTTGGGTGGTGGACCATTCTTGATTCGCACGGGAAACTGTTAATCCAGCAGCATTGCAGTTCATGTCTGGCACCTACTACCATACCCTGTTCAAAGGCACTTAAATATTTTGTCTTGCCCATTCACCCTCTAAATGGCACACATACAAAATCCATATCTCAATTGTCTCAATTGCTTAAATTGCTTAAAAGTCCTCCATGCTTAAAAATTCTATAACCGGTCTCCTCCCCTTCATCTACACTGATTGAAGTGGATTTAACAAGTGACATCAATAAGAGATCATAGCTTTCACCTGGATCCATCTGGTCATGGAAAGAGCAGGTGTTTCTGATTTTTTGTATACTTGGTGTATGCTGTCATGTCACACAATTCTACACTATGCTTGTTTGGCTTGACATACTGTAGCATTCAAACCTCGCAGTTCATCGTACAAAACATAAAACATGCATTAAAGAGACTGTGGCTGTGTACTGTGCAGTCTCTTTAATGCATGTTTTATGTTTTGTACGATGAACTGCGAGGTTTGAATGCTACAGTATGTCAAGCCATTTGATATTGACTTTCATGTTGGAATGTCCCAGATACTACTTGCAGTACTAGTTTCTCTACTGTACACTGAGTGTACAAAACATTATGCACGCACCACTTTCCGTTTTTTATTTATTTGAACAAGTTATTTTTTAAATTTCACTTCACCAATTTGGACTATTTTGTGTATGTCCATTACATGAAATCCAAATAAAAATCAATTTAAATTACAGGTTGTAACACAACAACATAGGAAAAACGCCAAGGGGGATGAATACTTTTGCAAGGCACTGTAAGTAGAAAGTGACTATGCATAGACAATAAACAGAGAGTAGCAGCAGCATAAAAGAGGGGTCTGGTTAGCTGTTCAGGAGTCTTATGGCTTGGGGGTAGAAGCTGTTAAGAGGCCTTTTGGACCTCGACTTGGCGCTCCGGTACCGCTTGCCGTGCGGTGACTTGGGTGGCTGGAGTCTTTGATAATCTTTAGGGCCTTCCTCTGACACCGCCTGATATAGAGGTCCTGGATGGCAGGAAGCTTGGCCCCAGTGATGTACTGGGCCGTACGCAATACCCTCTGTAGTGCCTTGCGGTCGGAGGCCGAGCAGTTGCCGTAACAGGCAGTGATGCAACCAGTCAGGATGCTCTCGATGGTGCAGCTGTAGAACCTTTTGAGGATCTGAGGACCCATGCCAAATCTTTTCAGTCTCCTGAGGGGGAATAGGCGTTGTCGTTCCCTCTTCACGACTGTCTTAGTGTGTTTGGACCATAATAGTTTGTTGGTGATGTGGACACCAAGGAACTTGAAGCTCTCAACCTGTTCCACTACAGCCCCGTTGATGAGAATGGGGGCGTGCTCGGTCCTACTTTTTCTGTAGTCCACAATAATCTCCTTTGTGTTGATCACGTTGAGGGATAGGTTGTTATTCTGGCACCACACGACCAGGTCTCTGACCTCCTCTCTATAGGCTGTCTCATCGTTGTCGGTGATCAAGCCTACCACTGTTGTGTCATCGGCAAACTTGATGATGGTGTTGGAGTCGTGCCTGGCCGTACAGTCATGAGTGAACAGGGAGTACAGGAGGGGACTGAGTACGCACCCCTGAGGGGCCCCCGTGTCGAGGATCAGCGTGGCCAATGTGTTGTTCCCTACCCTTACAATCTGGGGGCGGCCCATCAGGAAGTCCAGGATCCAGTTTCAGATAGGTTTGATGGCATGTGTCACTCAGATCAGCACACATCTCTAGTCATCCAGGGAGTGACAGGACTGTCCTTCAATCCCTGTGTGGTTCTCAAATGGCTTCTGCCTACATGTCCCAAAATTAGACTGAGACCAGCACCACTCAGGCCATGGGGAACAGGTGGAAACTGCCACATCGCAAAGCCAGGAGTCACAGGAGTCAGATGAGCCAAATGATCACGGCGGTGGAAAGAGATAATGTACTGGACCACTCCCAACAGGTTAACAGGCTGAGCCAAGACGTTCTAACTTGTTCCATTATTAGGAGGATGTTCCATGTTAACCGAGCCAGAACAAGATGCCTGTGGTTGAGTCTGGTAGTAGGTGATGCTTGGCTGAGTCACGCTTAGTGTTGATGGCTTCAAAATGTATTTGTATTAGGAGCAATGGGGCACCAGCTGCCTCCTAATAATACTGACTGAGGCTCCTCCAATCCCCGTCACTGTGAGTTATACCCCTGTTCTTTTGAGTTGCTGCTAAGAGAATAAGGTTGTGCCCCAAATGGCACTCTATGACCCTATTCCCTATATAATGCACTACTTTTGACCAGGGCCTACAAAGGTATTAAAGGGCATATTATTAAACCTAAGTTGGGATGCAACCTAAGTTCATAAATAGGCTTAGACTGTTTAAGTATGCGCAACAAGCCTTGCTAATTTGATTCCGATGCATCTGTCCGGATGCATAAAGCATGAATAGCATGCAAAGACCGCTTATTCTCCCATTTACTTTTAGGGCGACTCTCCACATGCGAGCATGCCACAAAACATTTGGAAATATCATACCAACATTCCACAAAGGACCCACATTTTTTCCCTGCTGTATTATTGGTATAGGCTACAAGAGAGATATTAAATGAAATAAAGCACTTGCCTACATCAGCAAATAATTAATTTTTGGGTTTTAGGTATGTGTGACAACCTTACAAGGGTCTAGCCTAGCTTTATTGACCTCTGATAGTCAATTGAACATGAAAAGGCTTCACCCTCATCAGAGAAACCAGCTAACATCCCCTTTGAGAACAAATTAAAGTATACTGTAGATGTAACATTATTGTCATCACATATACCATTTCATTACCAACAGCAACATGATACATTGACTAAAGTATCATGAAAGAGCATATTATACTCCTCGGGAAGCGAGAGAGTGAAAAGTACCTTATCACATAGATTGATGCTTTTTTGCATGGCATTGTTGATTAATTAATTAATTCATTCTGTATACTTCTGGCCCTTCTTTGGACACGGTGTTAACTAACTTTCAGACGGGCTTCAACGCCATACAACTCTCCTTCCGTGGCCTCCAACTGCTCTTAAATGCAAGTAAAACTAAATGCATGCTCTTCAACCGATCGCTACAGCACCTGCCCGCCCGTCCAGCATCACTACTCTGGACGGTTCTGACTTAGAATATGTAGACATCTACAAATACCTAGGTGTCTGGTTGGACTGTAAACTCTCCTTCCAGACTCACATTAAGCATCTCCAATCCAAAATTAAATCTAGAATCGTCTTCCTATTTTGCAACAAAGCATTCTTCACTCATGCTGCCAAACATACCATTGTAAAACTGACTATTCTACCGATCCTTGACTTCGGCGATGTCATTTACAAAATAGCCTCCAACACTCTACTCAGCAAATTGGATGCAGTCTATCACAGTGCCATCCGTTTTGTCACCAAAGCCCCATATACTGCCTACCACTGCGACCTGTATGCTCTCGTTGGCTGGCCCTCGCTTCATATTCGTCGCCAAACCCACTGGCTCCTAGTCATTTATAAGTCTTTGCTAGATAAAGCCCTGCCTTATCTCAGCTCACTGGTCACCATAGCAGCACCCACCCGTAGCACGCGCTCCAGCAGGTATATCTCACTGGTCACCCCCAAAGCCAATTCCTTCCTTTGGCCGCCTTTCCTTCCAGTTCTCTGCTGCCAATGACTGGAACGAATTGCAAAAATCACTGAAGCTGGAGACTCATATTTCCCTCACTAACTTTAAGTACAAGCTGTCAGAGCAGCTCACAGATCACTGCACCTGTACATAGCCATCTGTAAATAGCCCATCCAACTACCTCATCCCCTTACTGTTATTTTTTATTTTTTGCTCCTTTGCACCCCAGTATTTCTACTTGCACATTCATCTTCTGCACATCTATCACTCCAGTGTTTAATTGCTAAATTGTAATTATTTCGCCACTATGGCCTATTTATTGCCTTAACTCCCTTACCTTACCTCATTTGCACACACTGAATATATACTTTTTTCTATTGTGTTATTGACTGTATGTTTTTTTAATCCATGTGTAACTCTGTGTTGTTGTTTGTGTCACACTGCTTTGCTTTATCTTGGCCAGGTCGCAGTTGTAAATGAGAACTTGTTCTCAACTAGCCTACCTGGTTAAATAAAGGTGAAAAAAATAAAAAATAAAAAGACACATTTTACAATTTAAAAAAAATACGGGCACAGGACAAGATACTCTTGAGAAGTACACTGCATAAAATTGTCAAGCGTCTACCATTCCCACTGGACATGTGATCTGAATATCAATCCAAACTAATTCAACCTATAAGTTATAACTGGCCTGGTTTGATATCTTAACAGCTATCAGCAGCTTTGAGCAGGACTTATGGCTCAACTCATCGACTGTAGTGTGAATAATACGCCACAGCCTCCACTGGGGAGCACCCTATTCCCTACATGGTGCACTACTTTTGACCAGAAAAGTAGTGCACTATACAGGGAATAGGGTGCCATTTGGGACATAACCTTGGTTATCAACTGGTGCAGTGGGGTATCGATAAGGCTTTTACTAGGCAGAGTGAACATAAATCACCTATTTTGAAATAAATGCGGTTGAGATGTAACAAAGAGATAGTGCTAGTATGATGTATTAGGGATTTTAAAGCTGTAGATTATTCATGGCCATACATACAATGCATGTTATTGAGACAGCAGCAGGTTCAGGGTGTGGGGTGAGCGGAGAGGAACATGCTGTATCATCAGGAGATAAACCCCACTCGCCATAACCTCAGAGTGAAGTATGGAAATGTGTGTGCATATGACTCAGAGCGTATCGTCTAATAACAATGCCCTTGCCATGGTTTACCCTACATAGAAGTCACACAACATTTTACATTTTAGTCATTTAGTAGACACTCTTATTCAGAGTGACTTACAGGAGCAATTTGGGTTAAGTACATTGCTAAAGGGCACAGACAGATGTTTCACCTAATCGGCTGGGGGATTCGAACCAGCAACATTTCAGTTACTGGCCCAGCACTTTTAACAGCTAGGCTACCTGCTGCCTAACTGCTGCTACTGAGACCTTATGTAGTCTGAGCCCTGGTCAAACGCAGTGCACTATAAATTAATTAGGGTGTCATTTAGGATGCATCCTATCTCTTAGGATGCAATGGACACAAGTATAGATTAGGCTTAATCTCTACCAATACAGCAGCAATGATGTCTTGTCATCTAGAGAGGGGATGAACGACCAGTGATGTTACTCAAATAAGTCCTTCATTTCAGATTCACAGAGCATTGCCAATGCCACAGACTCGTATCACACGCTAAGTCAAAGTGTGGCTTCAAGCAGGGTTAGGCCAACCAAATATGATGTTAGGCCAACCAACCATGATGCTAGGCCAACCAAACATGATGCTAGGCCAACCACACATGATTTCTTCCAGGATGGAAGGTGGAGAGAGGTGATGTGAGAGGTGATTGACTCCTGTCTGTGGTGGATGGACGGCTTGTTGTTAATCCACTGGAGTGTTCACAATCAACCATGATGTCCCCTGAGACATAAACAACTACTCTGTTCTACTGTAGCATGTAGCCTAGATAGATGCTTCTGATGACATGGGAGTATCTCTCTGCTGTCTTTCCGTTCGACAAAGATCCCTTCAAAGGGATTTCCTCCCTCTCTGTTCCATTTTCATTTTAGAACAGAGTGTACCTGTAGCACAGATCCTCATGAGACATGAACATCTCTGGATCAACTACAGTACTGTTGGCACTTTGAATAATAGGCTTCGGCACCCTATTCCCTAAATAGAGCACTACTTTTGATCAGGCTTTGGCCAAAGGTAGTGCACTATTTTGGGATAGGATGACATTTGGGACACAGCCCTGATGCTAGTACTGTAGTATTCCCTTTGTTAATGAGAAGACCTCCCATAAGACCTTTCATAAGGCCTGCCCATTCATTCCCCTTCACATACAGATGTAGGGGCTTAATTTGATCACCCTGTTGCAGGAGAACTTTCCGGCAATGCAGGAAATGTTAAACGTGTAGTGCATTTGAGGTTTTAAAAGGATTCTGAAGTTTGTAATTTCCACTTGTATGAAAAATGTATAAATTATAATCCACAAAATAATTCAAATTTCCTCTTGCTGCAGGATTATTTCCCTGCTGTAGAAAACTGGCTCAAATGAAGATCCTACATCTTGTAGATAGGAGAAATTAAATAGGACTGCCATTCTCTTAGATTAACCTTTTAATGGTAGGTTTAACTGTAAAAAAGGATGTCGCTATCCCCCACACTGACTCACATTCATTCTGGTAACAATTGTAGCACTCTTTTCACTTCAGTAAACTGGAGATATGACCTTACAAATGAACTGACTGTGGTTGGAAAATGTGTAACCTTCCTCCTTGTGCCTTGTAGGCTATGTACTGTAGCATAATTAGAAAGGCAGCTACATGTGTGAAAATAATCACCTGGCGAGCAGCAGTCTTTGCGGGACCACATACAGTAGTACTATCAGAATGATATGAATGTTAAAGAGTAATGTACTTCAACTTGGTCCTGATGGTGAGTGTTGGAGCATGATCATGAGCCTTCAGAACTACCATGTCCATTAGTCCAAGAGCATCTGTCTCATCATGGAATCATAATTCCATTAACGACTCTAGAGAACCTTGTAAGAAATCATGTTCATCAGCATATCCTGATGTGTTCCATGAAAATTAATAGAAAAAGGATAGAAATTAAAGGATAGAAAACCACGAAACATCTAAGTCTAGTCAAATGGTACGCTGGTATATACCTGTAAAAAACTGAATTTGAACTATATCAAAATGTATCTACCTTATGACTCTGAATTCAATATTGTACTGTTTATTGAATGTTTGAGCCGGTGTATTTTTGGTTTTGGATTTAATCTGACTGGCAACATTTGCTTTGGCAAGGATACAGCATGGGTTATATACTCTGGGTTCATACAGCAACCATCATAAAATATTGGACATGTGAACATGAAGCTATTGATGCATTTCCTCTGGGGTTGTGGGGTTGAGGAAAGCGTAGAAGGATTTTGTTCTGTTTTCTATTTCATTGCTTTGTAAATTGATTTCACCTGTATTGTGTCCATTCTCAGCTTTGAGGACTTCTCTGGTAATCTAGCTCAGGTCAGTGTATTATTAAAGCCCACCAGAAGCTGACCTCAATTTCATATAGCTTTAAAGGTCAAACACTATTTAGAACAAACCATGGCTGTGTCCCAAATGACACCATATTGCTATTCCTTACATAGTGCACTACTTTTGACCAAAGCCCTTTTTAGTGCACTATAAAGGGAATAGGGTGCCCTTTTGGATTCAGCCCATCTCCTGGTGTAGTCTGTCTATAGCAACTCTCAGTATGGACAGTTCAGCTAGGTTAACCCCCTACTTCGCATTCTGTCCACCCACAGTAGACAACCTCACTGTCAGAATGGTAAGGCATGTTTTGCCACGCCATAGAGAGAAGAAATTTGTCAATTAAAGAATAAGTCCTTAATTTCCTAAATTGACTTCATTCTGCTCCAGCCACTAGTAATATGATTGTGTATTTAAACTCTGGTGTTACACTGAATACAAAAACAGACACGCACACACAAACATTCAATTTAATAAATGGATGTCATGACCATATTCTAATTCCCAATTATATGGGCATGACTCCACTTCTATCAGAGATTCTCAAGCATATCTATACATAAATGACATGGATTCATGTATGGTATATTTCATTAGTATAATTTAAAGGGTGACTGCCTTTAAAAAACAACGAATCCCTTTGAAAACGGCCTGTATGGCATCGATACAAGTCAGAAACAGTTATTCTAGTGTCAAAATTGACTGAAAATTGTAAATAGGATAATTTTGGTCATAAAGTCAGTCTCGTCTAAAACTGAGTTTGGAACATCCGTGCGTCACAACAGTTAAATGAAGGTTGGGTTTTGATTTGACGATGTCCATTTGCCCACTAACATGGGGTGAACAGCTGCGGAGGTTGTGTTCTATCCAATAGCATAGACAGTGAGACAGACCTGCTCAGCAGCTCCGGCTTTGTTTACATAAGACAACATGTCGTACATATTTTTACTTGAGAAATACTGCACCAAAAACCTTAGTTAGATGTAAAATTGCGCAACTAAAACATATATCGGCAAAAACATCAAAATTAATGGCAGATTTCTTGAGTTATCTTAGATTCATTCTGAGGAGTTTGAAGAAGTGAAACAGGCTACAGTGTCTCATGGGGGACAAACATCATTAACCAAACTGAATCGGTCAGAAAACACACCAAGACTGATATCACGTTTTTCTAAAGAGCAACAGAAGAGCACAAGTGCCAATCAGCATGTTCAGTGGCTCTTTACCAACTAAGACCCAAAGTACTACTAAGGAGATAAAGAAAGGAGATCCATCCGTTACAGACACTAGGATTTCATTAATTGCATTAATATGACAACAATAAAAAACTAGACGATTGTATAATAGAGTTTTGAGCTTGTTATATGTGTTCTGTGTTGTGGAATAGATACAAATCCTGGGTCATTAAGACCAGACTTCGGATTATTGTAAGACTAAGATGAATTGAACCCTTAACATGGCTCCCCTAGAGCGTACTGGGGCTCCAGATAGTATTGCTGTTTTCAAATCTACCATTAACATCGCAGGTAAATACTTCTAAAATACCTCCATAAACTTGAATCATTAATGCAGCTGTCTAGACAGAGATTATGGAGAACAAATACATGGACTAGGCTGTTTCTTTACCTTTAAAATAAGTCTCTGGTGAGTTTTAGTGGCAATACAGTCATTCTTTGTAGCTCCTTGAGTGTACAGACATCTGTCCTTGATAGCTAGGGTGAATGTGTGATGTGAATACAAAAAAGTATGAATAGACCCATGTAGCCTATACTAAAAGCAGACATGTAATTGTTCCATTGAATATTGAAGGTTAAAGTCAGTATTTGAAAAGAGATGCTATTCTATTCTGCAGTAAAGCAAAAATATTTATTGAACTGAACTACCAAACCACACAGTCAAGAGCAAATGTAGCCAATACTGAGATCATAACTGAGTTCCAACTGTATTGGGAGTTATCATCACCATCAAGTCCAACAGACTCCCTACAATCACAGTCACTCATTCCTGACAGTCATTTTCCATTACTGCTTGATATTTGTGACTTGTGTTCTCATTCCAGGGCTACCGACCATCAACACAACAGTTTCAGTATAGCAGACCAGATACTGCAGGTGTCCCAAACAGCCCTGGTCAAAAGAAGTGCATGATAAAAGGAAATAGGCTGCCATTTGGGACAAAGATCCTGAGAGCATGATGAGTTAGGAGAATGGAATACATATCCTCTCCATCTCTCCTCTGTTGGTGCATGGTGGATTAGGAAGGCTGTGTTGGATCCAGTGGGCGAGGAGCCTTGTCCGTCCCTGACTGGCACTCCGATAAGCTCTGAAGCTGACGTTGTGGAGAGGAGAGGAGAGGAGAGGAGAGGAGAGGAGAGGAGAGGAGAGGAGAGGAGGGAAAGGGAGATACATCGATAGATACACCATCCTCAGTGTAATTAATAACTTCACCATGATCAAAGGGATATTCAATGTCTGCTTGAATATTCTATAAACCAATAGGTATCCTTCTTTGCGAGGCATTGGTAAACCTCCCTGTTCTTTTGGTTGAATCTGTGGTTGAAATTCATTGCTCGATTGAGGGACCTTACTGATAATTGTGTAGGGTACAGAGATGAGGCAGTCATTCAAAAAGCATGTTAAACACTATTATTGCACACAGAGTGAGTCCATGCAATTTATTATGTGACTTGTTAATCACATATTTACTCCTGAACTTATTTAGACTTGACATAACAAAGGGGTTGAATATTTATTGACTCAAGACATTTCAGCTTTTTATTGAGAAAAACATGATTCCACTTTGACATTATGGGGTATTTTGTGTAGGCCAGTGACAAAAGAATCTCAATTTAATCAATTTTAAATTCAGGCTGTAACACATCAAAATGTGGAAAATGTCAAGGGGTTTGAATACTTTCTGAAGGCACTGTAGATCTGTCACAATCTGTTCAGACTATGTTTTAAAATATAAACCACTCGATAGGTACAGTACTAGGCAGGGGCGCAACTTTCAATGGAGACGGGGACATGTCCCCCGCCCCCACATTCTGAAATTGCATTTTTGTCCCGCACAGTTTTATCATTGGAATGTGATACAAAACGAATGCAACTGTGTGCTTTAGGACCATGCAGACGCCTCTTGACGGGTAGGCATTTTGGAGTGATAATCCGACTGGATAAAAAATAATAATAATTATGTCCCCCCACTTCTAAAACTAAAGATGTGCCGCTAGTACTAGGTAGGTTTGTCACAGTCTGTTAAGGCAATGTTTTAAAATGTAATCAATGAGGAGCAGTTAGATTGTATTTAGATTGTATAGTTGAGAAACAAACTGTGTAATTTAATATTAAGGGACCAGAGAGGTCACTGAGGTGGGAGAGGAGAATGCTAAAGATCGAACATCTTGACAAGATGGACTTTGTGGTGGTCATTTTAATTGTTCATGAGGCAGACAGAGCTTGAGCCCTGAAAGCAGAAACTGTGAAGGAAGGTCCTAGTATCTGATACTACACCAATCAATATTTTCACTGAGAACTGAAAAGCTCTATTGACAGGAGAGCTTTTTCCTCACAGATTAGATATGGAGATTTGTCTCCCACCTTTACCATGAATTAGAATTTCTGACTCCACCAATATACATTCAGTATACACATACAGGTATTATAGCAAGAAATATTTGGGACCCTGTGCCTCGACTCAATCCTGTCTCAGAGCTCTACGGGCAATTCCTTCGACCTCATGGCTTGGTTTTTGCTCTGACATGCACTGTCAACTGTGGGACCTTAAATAGACAGGTGTGTGTCTTTCTAAATCTTGGACTCCAATCAAGTTGTAGAAACATCCCAAGGATGATCAATGGAAGCAGGATGCACCTGAGCTCAACTTTGAGTCTCAGAGCAAAGGGTCTGGATATTTACGTAAATAAGGTATTTCTGTTTTTCTAAAAACCTGTTTTCACTTTGTCATTATGGGGTATTGTGTGTAGATTGCTGAGGAAAACAATTATTTAATACATTTTAGAACAAGGCCGTAACGTAACAAAATGTGGAAAACGGGAAGGGGTCTGAATACTTTCAGAATGCACTGTATCTCACTGAGGTTCTACTGTCCTCAAGCTTTAGCTGTGGTGCAGAAATACAAATCTGCCCCATGCCAGAGAGAGAGAGAGAGAGAGCGAGAGAGCGAGAGAGCGAGAGAGAGAGAGAGAGAGAGAGAGAGAGAGAGAGAGAGAGAGAGAGAGAGAGAGAGAGAGAGAGAGAGAGAGAGAGAGATGAAGACGACCTCCCAGCAAAGCACACTGTGCTAGAGATTAGAGAGAATAGAGAGAGGAAGGAAGAGCACGAGACTCACCTTCCAACAACACAAAACAAAGACCGCAGAAGTACCAGCCAGTATGAAATGTTAAATCTAGCCTATTCTTGGAATTAAACTCCACAACCATCGGCATTACAGGGGCATAGCATAATATGTTTCCTTCTATTATGTTTTATTTATGACAGGCACAATAGATTACCAATTGAGGAGGGATTCAATGCCTCGTCATTGAAAGAGTGAGAGAATTGGTGGGTGTATTACAGAATCCATTAAGTTCACCCCCGGCTTACACAAAGCCACAGCACCATCAGCATGTTATGGTTTTCTACTGTCACTCCGAGTGGCACATATCCTGCCTCTGATAAGGCAGCTGGGCTGGCGGAGAACAACAGGCGACCCAGATTACATTAACATGATAAATTGGAGGCTAGAACAATGAATCACCTTGGAATAAGACATTTTCACCAGGTTTTACTGCGATTTGTCACTGTCATGGAAATAAGTCAGGATTTCTCTCTGCTCTTTTGAAGTGAGGCTGTTAGACAGAGAGAGAGAGAGAGAGAGAGAGAGAGAGAGAGAGAGAGAGAGAGAGAGAGAGAGGCGAGATTGAATATAACAAAAGAGGAACTGTATAAATACCATGACATTTCACCACAGCGGGAAAGAGAGAACACAATTTGTGGTGCAAACGGACAGGATTCATGAAGTAATTTCTGTAGTTAGCTAGATGGACTATGCATCTAATTACTTAGGCTACATCATGGCCTAATCCTTTGAATGTAGTTTCTATTTTACTCTGTTTATCGCTTGACTACCGCATCTAATGGTATCCACATCTAGTCATCTCTAAGATTCCTGGTCACACAATAAAATCGTTGTCTTGAGACTACCGCTTTATGATAACCTACCATTTTCATTGAGTTGTTAGTCCATTTATTTTGTGGTTGACTAAACCTTGAGGACAGTGGGTTTTTTTTCCCCTCTCTGCGTTCTGCCTTTAATGGGAGGAAGTGGTAAATAACACACTGTGACTGGGTCTTAATGGACACCTAAGTGCTCGGCCAATAAAGTAAAACCTCCATTACCTCTTCAATAATGCACCATATACTCAGCTCTCTTTAGTACCTTTTCGAAGCACATTTTTATTTATTTTATTTAACCTTTATTTTGACAGGCTGTCATGCTGAGACCAAGGTATCTTTTACAGATGAGCCCTGTAATTACACAAAATATACATATTAATCAATACACTATGACAAGCAAAACAGAGATACAAAATACTATCATAGAAAACAAAGACATTCTTCAATTAATAGGTTCTCATTTAGCCATCTGATTTGCCCTGAAGCAGGGTTCGCATCTGGAGGCTCATGGGGCATTTTATTTGTCCCTCTAAATTTACTGAGCCCCCCCCCAAGAAATGTTTTTATTTTTATTGTTGGACATAAAACACTGTAAAAACACCAGCAAATCAGCTCCAAGTGATTTTCTCTGTTCCAGAGATATATGTAATCGTATACCATGGTTTGAAATGATAATTTTTTTGTCAAATTTTATATCTGTTTGGGCTTCTTGCGGTCAATTTGCGCTCTACGAATTATTTGTAATTATGTTCCGGCCCCCTGACCATCCGCTCAAGAAAAAATCGTCCTGCGGCTGTATCTAGTTTTTAATCCCATCCCTAGAGGCACCAAATCATCCAATTTTAGAGAGTTTTGGAGATTATTCGACAAGGTGCAAAAAAACTAAAAATAGATTTAAAAGTGATCTCCAGAGTTAGCCATCCCTGAGACTGGGTCTGGTAGCTCGTACGTCTGTAGGTTAACAATGAAGTAAGGTACGGCGGACATTTGTGCAAGCGTGTTTTATAAACCAAATGAGTGCAATGCATCGATCTAGGAGACTTCAAAGTGGCCAGCCTACATTCTGATACAGAAACCAGTGATGTGTACTGAACCTATCACCCGCTGTGATAAACTGCATCCAAAGTCTTCAATACAGTGGCAGCTGCATTCATATATACGATATCGGAATAATCTATAACAAGTATGAATGTTGACTGAATTATTTGTTTTCTGCTATTTAACAAAAGGCATAAGCTATTCCTATAAAGCAATCCCATTTTAATTCATAACTTTTTAACTAACTCATCAATATACTTTTTGAAATATAGCTACCAGGATATTTATAACCGGGACACGATCAATGTGGGCACCAATGTACATATGCATAAATCTCCAGATAATTTTTTGGGGTACCAACATACATCATCATCGAGTCCTTGGCCTTTTCTCTTCTTTTTAAAATAGAGTCAGTGACAGACATCCGCAGCCTTCAGTGCAGTAATATTGTGCTTGCTCCTCAAAGCCCAACAATCATTCTAAATGTTTGTTCTCTGTCATCTTTGAGAGTTATTCCCCTATTTCCTTCTCCAGGCAAGGTTAAGGGCTGTGCAGAGAAACGAGCAGAAGTTTGCATCTTAAGCCTTCATGAATATTTAATTGCAACACATGCTAGCGCGATCTCAGCACCACTTTGCACCCGGGATCTAATGGCTGTCTGCTCGTTTGGTCGGAGAATATGACGCAAGTACCAGGCACTACACCGTCTGCTCTGCAAAACAGTACAAGTGTTTTTTTAGAACACACAGGAACACACAGTCACAGAGGGCAGAAACAGAGTTGTTCATAAAATCGATATCCTATTCTTGGTCAATTGCACAAACCTCCTTTTTTGCTTTTTCTACTCATACCAGTGGAGTGTGCCCGATGAAGAGCGTATTGCAACCCTACACTGGGTTATTCTACCTAAGGAAGAAAAGGTACCAATAGAGGGAGGTAGCCTTTCTTTAGTCTGAGCGGTTTATGAAGATTTCTTAACTCTGCCTGCAAACCTTCCTTGCAGATCAGAAAATTATGATTACCTCTTAAGGGGGGGCTTGAGTTTCTATAATACTTGGTTGAAGGAACGAGACCTAAATGCTCATCAAAGGTAGATACTAGAGTCAAAATAATTCACACTATTTGCAATAAGCTTCCATTCTTTTAACATGCTAAAAGAAAGATGTAGGATCTAAATTTGATCACTCTTTTGTTGCTGATCATTTTCCTGCACTTCAGCTTCGTGATTTACATAAATTCACTGAAAGTCCACACTAACACACGGTTATTTTAACAGTATTGCACTTTTCATGTAGCCTACTAATAGCCTAAGCACCGATCAAGCAACATTATGGACTAAACGTTCAAATTATTTTTGCCGCAATGAGTGTACAAAACATTAGGAACTCTCTCCACCAGGTGAATCCAGGTGAAAGGTATGATCCCTTATTGATGTCACCAGTTAAATCCAATTAAATCAGTGTAGATGAAGGGGAGGAAACAGGTTAAAGAAGGATTTTTAAGCCTTAAGACAATTGAAACAGGGATTGTGTATGTGTGCCATTCAGAGGGTGAAGGGGCAAGACAAAAGATTTAATTGCCTTTGAACGGGGTATGGTAGCAGGTGCCAGGCGCACCGGTTTGAGTGTGTCATGAAGTGCAACGCTGCTGGGTTTTTCACACTCAGCATTTTCCCGTGTGTATCAAGAATGGTCCACCACCCAAAGGACATCCAGCCCAAATATTAGGAAGGTCTTCTTAATGTTTTGTACAATAAGTGTAGGTCAAATAAAGCTGCATTTAATTATGAAACTGATACTAAGTAATCTGCCTCTGAGGACCCCACTATTTCAGATGTGAGAGATTAATAATCATGAGGTGTATAGGCTATAGCCTCAGCTTAGATAACATAGAGGGCAGCATACATAAAGCCCTCAGCAAATTGCAGAACTTTGTGTGATTATACTATGAACCATTATTTGCAAACCATGCAGTTAGTTAAAGTACAGACTGCGACTGATCCACAATGGGGACCATGCTGTCTATGGAGTTGGGGAATTGAATGATATAATTTAAGTCACTTCTAATACAAGTATTCAAATGTATCTCATAAGACCTCTGGCCAAGGCTCAAAGCCATCTCCATGTCACGACTAGGACAAGCAGCATCATCTGACACACACACACACACACACACACACACACACACACACACACACACACACACACACACACACACACACACACACACACACACACACACACACACACACACACACACACACACACACACACACACACACACACACGAACACGAACACGAACACGAACACGAACACGAACCGAACATGTGTGCTCGCATACGCCCTTAAAAGACCTTCAGGTAAAAATCAGCAATAGAACTGTTTGTCCATTTTGAGATGCCATAGTCAGTATACTTCCTCATAATTGTCAGAATTAATCGAAGATAACTCAAGAAATATGCCATTAATGTTGACGTTGTTGCCGAGATCTTAGTCCAGCAATTTTACATCAAACTAAGATGTTTGGTGCAGAATTTCTCATAACATTTTTTTGCATGAAAACGTGTCATCTCTCGTTGAATGACAACAGACTTTATTGAAGAATCTCTACTGTTGACCAATCACCAATGAAGGGGCATAGACTTCGGGCTATTGTGTGTCTGAACAACCGGAAAAACGCTTACCGAAGTCCAAAACAAACAAAAATGTCACAAATTGTCGTCATAATACACAGTACGCACAAACTCTTCCAAACTATTTCGGCTGGGAAGCATGCGGACGCCTTCACTCTCACATACATCCCAACCAGACAGCACTGCTTACAGGTTTCCAGGAATCATTTCACTGCTTACAGGTTTCCAGGAATCATTTCACTGCTACTCCAACCATGAAGTGTTTCTAATTAGTTTATCAATTATAATTTTGTTGATAATGGATGTACCTAGCATATGTTAAAAGCATAGCCAGCTATGTGTCTTCTTTTTTTGTTGTCCCCCTAGTCTGGGCCTCCTTCCAAGCATAATGGGGCGACAAGCAAACATCTGCAGCAGATACAGTAGACCCAGACCTCCAGCACCACGGACACCGTGTCCAGCCGCCCACGCAGAACATAACATGCCTTATTGCTGGCTGTCCTTGGTAATGTATGAATACACTACTGAGTCTCTAACTGAGATCAGGTAGAAGTCCACTGGGAGGGACATGTATCCCCGTCTGACTCTGTCAGGCTTTGACCCATTGGTTTTCCCACTGGTCAATTTAGGCTGCATATGATGCCATCAAGTCACCACATCCCTAAGCTCATTGCACAGAAATGGGATTGAAGCACTTTGCTGCACCACTCTAACGCCAATGGTGCTTTTACCTGTGTCTGCATCTCCTGGAAGGGTTCACATGTTCAGAATCAGATTAGGAGAAGAGCAGAGTAGACCTCTCTTCTACTGAGCAACATAGCAGGTTAGTACTGATGCTGCTGGCCTGGGGTATGGCGGGTGGAGAAGCTATATGTCTGTCTCTCTGGCTCATTTCACTCAAAAGATGGTTCATAGAACATCGTAGCTGATTAAACTCAACTCTACGATATACAATGGAGTTCAGCCGCGAGTAATTTTTTTTGTAAATAAAAAAGCGGCATATTTTAGCACCCAAAGAATAGACGTCAGAGCTCCAGTCCGCCCACACTCGTCGCTACTCAACTCCATTGTAAATCGTGGCGTTGAGTTTAAAGGACATGGCAGACATTATCTGCAAGCATGAATAAACTGTGAAATGATCACGTCTTTCTCCCTAACTCCCTCCCCACAGCTCTGAGTAAAATGCTCCAACTTACAATTATTTAACACTCTGGTGAGCATGATAGATTAAGTGTCCTCCTCTGGGAGAGGAGAGGAGGGGAAGATACAGCAGCAGCAAAAAGGTGTGGATGGGACTACTGCATCAAAATCCCATCTCTTCTAGACCTGGTCTCTCTGGTCTCTTGGTGCCTTTTTGATTGTCAAGGCTTCTCTCCCTCCTCTGGTTGTGTTGTTTTGGGAGGGAGTAGATCCCACTGCAGCCACAGTGTGAAGCTCCTATTATAGCAACAATTATAGAGCACCACTCACTATCTGACTGAGCCACATGGAGAGAGTTAACCTGGGAAATAAAACTGCCATGATGTGTAGGTGTACAGTATGGACATAGTATTTCACAGCTCTCTCAGGCTCAATACTAAGCTTAGTCACAATTAGGGCTGTGGTGGTCATTACATTTTGTCAGCCCGTGATTGTCATGCAAATAACTGCCGGTCTCACGGTAATTGACTGTTAATTAACATAAACACGTTTAGCGTCTCCGGCTTCCATGCATAGCCTACAAGCCACTGATGTAGACCTTTTGAACATCATCATTATAAGAAGTCTAATAAATCCATTTAACATAGCCTACACCATCACAATAAATACATTTATTTTAGGTAGGTCTAAAGAAACATGGTATGAAGACAATTTTGCCTATTTCAGAAGAACAGAATAGCATATTCTGAGTCGTCCTTATGTTAGGCACTGATCTGGCTATGCCATATGGCTGTGGGCTACACTAGTTCATTTAGCAAGCAAGATTTGCTTATAATTCCTGTGACATATTTTTCCCAAGGGAGTGCGCACATGTGGCTATTCTGTGTTGAGTGGTTAACAAATAAACAGGTCCTCCTATATGCTTAATTTAGAGTTATTTATACAACTTCAGTTGTGATACAAACGTGAGGTTATATGTTTTGATTTCTAATATATTCTAAGACTGCATGATGCGACTCTAATGATGATTCTAAAAAAGTCACTGGAAAGGCATGCGCTCTGCTCTGTTTATTGCGCAGGCTGCACACACTTCATCATTCTCTCATTCACAATTTGACAAGCACTTGATAATATTCTCACCCTTCTGACTATTCTGGTCTTTACATATAGCCTACTAATATATGGGCTTCCGAGTGGTGCAGCGGTCTAAGGCACTGCATCTCAGTGCAAGTCCCTGGTTTGAATCCAGGCTGTATCACATCCGGCCGTGATTGGGAGTCCCATAGGGCGGCGCACAATTGGCCCAGCGTTGTCCGGGTTTGGCCGTCATTGTAAATAAGAATTTGTTCTTAATTGACTTAATTGAAAATAAAAAAAATAGGTGTAATAATTTTTTATTTAGAATGGCCCACAAACATGTCATCTGTAGCCTGTGCTCGAATAGCAAATGGAGGTTACGTTAAGCAGATTAATGTGCTTAATTTTAGAATTGAGCAATAAATATAGCAGCACGAGAAAGCTGGGAGCCTCTTTTAAATAGTGGCCAGTGAAAACGCGATTGGCTTATTGTTTGCGTAATGGCTTATAAGAACACGTTTCACAGCTCTGTACGCTATGGGCTTACCAACCCTGTTTCAAGGGTCCTAGGCTTACAGGCTATGTTTTTAGTTATTTGGCCACTTTAGTTGTAATACAAACCAAAAACATATACTGTAGGCATATGGGCTAGGCTACATGATGCATGTGACTATGATTTGAATAAGTAAACAAATATGCATGTGCTGTTTCTTGTCTTAGAATGCACACGCTGGGCATCGTTCACAAGTGATAATATTCTCACCCATCAGACCATTCTCAATTTAATATTGTCTTTAGCACAGGCTACAGATGACATGTTTACATATACTAAATAATACATGTGTGAAATTAGTTTTGATTTAGAATGGGCCATTATCATGCACCTGTCGAAACAGGGGCAGGGCAAAAAAATAAAAAAGACAATCTGTATGCACTTGAATAGCGAACAGTGTCACGCTTTGATCTGTTTCACCTGTCCTTGTCTCCACCCCCCTCCAGGTGTTGCCCATCTTCTCCACTTATCCCCTGGGTATTTATACCTGTGTTTTCTGTCTGTCTGGGTGAGTTTGTCTTGTTTGTTCAAGTCAACCAGTGTTTTCTCAGCTTCTGATTTTCCCAGTCTCTCTTTTTCCAGTCCTCCTGGTTTTGACCCTTGCCTTTCCTGACTCTGAGCCTGCCTGCCATCCTGTGCCGTTGCCCCTACTCTGGAATACCAACCTCTGCCTGACCTGACCCTGACGCTTGCATGCCGCGCTGTACCTTGGCCCCACTACTCTGGATTATCGACCCCTTATCGACTTTTCCGGCGGTTCATTTTCATGCTAGCCAGGTAGGCTACTCCGGTTTTAAAGCGAAGCAATGTGCTTAATATTAGGAAAGTAGAGAAATAAATATAGTAGGCCTAGCCTATAGAAAGCTGATGGGATCCTCTTTTTAATAGAGGCCATCAAAACTCTGTTTTCTCACTTAATTGCATAGCCTATTGAAATGTTGCGCAACATGGGTTTATAAATAAAATCAAAGTTTATTTGTCACGTGCGCCAAATACAACAGGTGTAGTAGACCTTACAGTGAAATGTTTACTTACAGGCCCTAACCAATAGTGCAAAAAAGGTATTAGGTGAACAATAGGTAGGTAAAGAAATAAAACAGCAATAAAGACAGGCTATATACAGTAGTGAGGCTATAAAAGTAGTGAGGCTACATACAGACACCGGTTAGTCAGGCTGATTGAGGTAGTATGTACATGTAGATATGGTTAAAGTGACTATGCATATATGATGAACAGAGTAGCAGTAGCGTAAAATAGGGGGTTGGCGGGTGGTGGGTGGGACACAATGCAGATAGCCCAGTTAGTCAATGTGCGGGAGCACTGGTTGGTCGGCCCAATTGAGGTAGTATGTACATGAATGTATAGTTGAAGTGACTATGCATATATGATAATCATACTAGCAGCAGCGTAAAAAGGGGGGTTGGGGGGGGCACACAATGCAAATAGTCTGGTTAGCCATTTGATTACCTGTTCAGGAGTCTTGTGGCTTGGGGGTAAAAACTGTTGAAGCCTTTTTGTCCTAGACTTGGCACTTCGGTACCGCTTGCCATGCGGTAGTAGAGAGAACAGTCTATGAATGGGGTGGATGGGGTATTTGACAATTTATAGGGCCTTCCTCTTACAACGCCTGGTGTAGAGGTCCTGGATGGCAGGCAGCTTAGCCCCAGTGATGTACTGGGCCGTACGCACTACCCTCTGTAGTGCCTTGCGGTCAGAGGCCGAGCAATTGCCGTACCAGGCAGTGATGCAACCAGTCAGGATGCTCTCTATGTTGCAGCTGTAGAACCGTTTAAGGATCTCAGGACCCATGCCAAATCTTTTTAGTTTCCTGAGGGGGAATAGGCTTTGTCGTGCCCTCTTCACGACTGTCTTGGTGTGTTTGGACCAGTCTAGTTTGTTGTTGATGTGGACACCAAGGAACTTGAAGCTCTCAATCTGCTCCACTACAGCCCCTTCGATGAGAATGGGGGCGTGCTCGGTCCTCCTTTTCCTGTAGTCCACAATCATCTCCTTAGTCTTGGATACGTTGAGGGATAGGTTGTTATTCTGGCACCACCTGGCCAGGCCTCTGACCTCCTCCCTATAGGCTGTCTCGTCGTTGTCGGTGATCAGGCCTACCACTGTTGTGTCGTCTGCAAACTTAATGATGGTATAGGAACACTTTCATTCCATGCATCAACCAGCTAAGAGGAGCTGGCTCTCCCTATGCTACAGGTGATTCTATTCCACTCAAACTCTGAATGCCAGGGCTCTCATGAGGTGTTTGATTTGGTTTTTGATTGCATTTCCATTGACATCAGAGTGATTAGAGGGACAATAAAGCGCTGAGTACCGACCATTAGCGACTGGTCGTTAGCAAGTTTGGTAGGCTACTAGTGACCATCAGTGGCATGGGAGCGCAGTTTTGGAGAAGCCTAGTTACCGTGACTCAACGGTCACATGGAATTTGGCTGCGGTCAATGACTCGTGACCGCCAGTGTGGCGGTAATACGGTCACCGTAACAGCCCTAGTTACAATGCTAATGTAATGGTGTTGCACAAAGACCAAAGTCAGATATATCACCAAACACTCATTTGGAGGGACATGTATTGCAGTTATAGGCTGTATATAACAAGGCACAACCATTAGATGCAACTACCAACAAATTAATGTAATTAACAGAAAAAAATGTATACAAATCAAGGCTATTCCCTGCGGCTGCCATTTGGTGTCTTGGTGAGTCAATCCTCTGTCATCGTTTCTAATGGAAATTAACTCTACGTGGAACTGATGTTATATTTCATATAAATATGCTTCTTGGATAATATTATGTGCTTCAAGCATCTGACAGTTCAAATGGTGATATGCAATTCCATTTATAAGGCCAGATAAGATATGCCTCAAATTTAGTCCAAAGCCCAATAGGCAGGGCAGGACACTCTTATTTACAGGTCTAGAACCCTGTTCTGCTCATCATCCAAACTTTTACTACAGTAGATATTCAGTGAGAATATACCAGATGGAAATCAAAGGAGGAAACAGAAGCATTGCACACACACGTGCGCACACACAAACACACACATGCACGCACGCACATACACACCACACACAGTTGTCCGCTTCCTAGTTCCCATTGCAGAATAAAAACCAGCGCTGCATTAATGATAGAGAAGGCAAAGTCTCTGACATGGATAATAACGACGGCCAGGGCAGTCCTGGAGAAGATATGATAGAATGGGACATACAACAAGAGACACATTGGGCTAAGTTGAGCTGAGCAGGCGGAGCAAAACTGCCTGTTCCACGGAGGGAGTGATTAGGACTTCGCGCTGCACCCACAGGACTGACTGACGGAAGACATCAGAGCTCATTACCCAGCATTCTCCCCCTACGTGGTGGAGACTTGTCGTGGACACTTCCATTCTCCCATGGTGAACATGGGTGGGCATGGAAGGGTTGGGCCATTAGAACTAGTTGAATCATCATGCTTAGTCCTAATAAGATGGTCCTTTGCACCCTCGTGTAGCTCTTTGGGAATAAATATGTCACTCAATAAAGTATGGAAAAGCAGAATGCATTGGCTTATAGGCCAAATTCATCTCATATTTGTACATAGTAGTAATTCAAAGATCTGTCTACCTTTGGTTACAGAGTCAGTAGCCAGAGGTCTTCCATTATTAACATCAAGTCCCTTTAACTGTTCCAGGACTCAGTTCCTTGTTTGGCTAATAGCAATTTGTGGTAAAAGGTAGGTCCAGGTTAGAGGCAGCTGATCCTGAGTCAGTCTTTAATGACATGCTATATGGTATAACAAGTGTATAAGGCCCCATACTACGTAAAAGCAGCCAGACTAATGGCAGTTTTTCCTGAAGACCTGCTTTCCACTGACCTGGGTGATGATATAGATGGCGTAGTCGATCTTCTGCCGTCGTAGGATGGGGTGCAGGTAGTGCAACCAGTACTTGAGGTGGTTTTCTCTGTGTCTGAATGGGATAATGATAGCCACCTTCTGTTTGGCACGGCAGTCCGGTGGGGTGTACTTGCCCCCCTCCGTCACGTTTGGGTTCTCCTTCTGCACCCGTTCCATTGTCATCTGGGAGGCGAACTCGATCAGGAGGCGGCCCACTGCAGAGAGAAAGGGGGAATACATGGTCAACATCAAAGCAGCCAAACAGCCGACCAATCAGCATGTTACTGGTCCTTAGCCATCTTTTAGAAGAAATTCTGTTCGACTAAATACAATGTTATTTTACAGAAAACAAAGTAACAACAAACTTTCAACATGCTTATAGGGAAGGGCACTCAACATGCTGACACAAATGACTGATGATTGTGGAAGCTGTTTTGTGCGGCATTTGATATCATTGATTATAACATATTGCTAAAAACACATACAGTTGAAGTCAGAAGTTTACATACACTTAGGTTGGAGTCATGAAAACTCGTTTTTCAACCACTTCAAAAATGTCTTGTTATTTAACAAACTATAGTTTTAGCAAGTCGGTTAGGACATCTACTTTGTACATGACACAAGTAATTTTTCCAACAATTGTTTACAGACAGATTATTTCACTTATAATTCACTGTATCACAATTCCAGGTGGTCAGATGTTTACATACATTGACTGTGCCTTTAAACAGCTTGAAAATTCCAGGAAATGTCATGGCTTTAGAAGCTTCTGATAGGCTAATTGACATAATTTGAGTCAATTGGAAGTGTACCTGTAGATGTATTTCAAGGCCTACCTTCAAACTCAGTGCCTCTTTGCTTGACATCATGGGAAAATGAAAATAAATCAGCCAAGACCTCAGAAAAAAGATTGTAGACCTCCACAAGTCTGGTTCATCCTTGGGAGCAATTTCCAAACGCCTGAAGGTACCATGTTCATCTGTACAAACAATAGTATGGAAGTATAAACACATTGGAACCACGCAGCCGTCATACCGCTCAGGAAGGAGATGCGTTCTGTCTCCTAGAGATGAACATACTTTGGTGCGAAAAGTGCAAATCAATCCCAGAACAACATCAAAGGACCTTGTGAAGATGCTGGAGGAAACAGGTACAAAAGTATCTATATCCACAGTAAAACGAGTCCTATATCGACAAAACCTGAAAGGTCGCTCAGCAAGGAAGAAGCCACTGCTCCAAAACCGCCATAAAAAGCCAGACTACAGTTTGCAACTGAACATGGGGACAAAGGTCGTACTTTTTGGAGAAATGTCCTCTGGTCTGATGAAACAAAAATAGAACTGTTTGACCATAATGACCATAGTTATGTTTGGAGGGAAAAGGGGGAGGCTTGCAAGCCGAAGAACACCATCCCAACTGTGAAGCACGGAGGTGGCAGCATCATGTTGTGGGGGTGCTTTGCTGCAGGAGGGACTGGTGCACTTCACAAAATAGATGGCATTATGAGGATGGAAAATTATTTGGATATATTGAAGCAACATCTCAAGACATCAGTCAGGAAGTTAAAGCTTGGTCGCAAATGGGTCTTCCAAATGGACAATGACCTCAAGCATACTTCCTAAGTTGTGGCAAAATGGCTTAAGGACAACAAAGTCAAGGTATTGGAGTGTCCAACAAAAAAGCCCTGACCTCGATCCTAAGAAATTTGTGGGCAGAACTGAAAAAGCATGTGGGAGCACAGAGGCCTACAAACCTGACTCAGTTACACCAGCTTTGTCAGTAGGAATGGGCCAAAATTCACCCAACTTATTGTGGGAAGCTTGTGGAAGGCTACCCGAAATGTTTGACCCAAGTTAAACAATTTAAAGGCAATGCTACCAAATACTAATTGAGTGTGTGTAAACTTCTGACTCACTGGGATTGTGATGAAAGAAATAAAAGCTGAAATAAATCATTCTCTACTATTATTCTGACATTTCACATTCTTAAAATAAAGTGGTGATCCTAACTGACCTAATACAGGGAATTTGTACTAGGATTAAATGTCAGGAATTGTGAAAAACTGAGTTTAAATGTATTTGGCTAAGGTGTATGTAAACTTCCGACTTCAACTGTAGGTTTTATGGATTTATATCCTCTGCCTAATCATAGATTGAGAGTTACCTATCTAATAGAACACAGAGGGTTATCTTTAATGGAAGCCTCTCTAATGCAAATTCGGTTGAGTGTGGTGTACCGCATGGCAGCCGGCTTGGGCCATTATTGTTTGCTGTTTTTATTAATGACCTTCCACTGACCTTCAATAAACCCTGTGTGTCTATGTATGCTGACAACTCAACTGTATACACTTCGACAGTAAAATACATAACTAACACCCTTAACATAGAGCTCCAGTCAGTTTTAGAATGGGTAACTAGCAATAGGCTGATGCTAAATACACTACATGGCCAAAAGTATGGGGACACCTGCTTGTTGAACATCTCATTCCAAAATCATGGACATTAATATGGAGTTGGTTTGCTGCTATAACAGCCTCCACTTTTCTTGGAATGATTTTCACTTGATGTTGGAACATTGCTGCGGGGACTTGATTCCATTCAGCCACAAGAGCATTAGTGAGGTCTGGCACTGATGTTGGGCGATTAGGCCCGCATTCGGCATTCCAATTCATCCCAAAGGTATTCGATGGGGTTGAGGTCAGGGTTCTGTGCAGGCCAGTCAAGTTTTTCCACACCGATCTCAACAAACCATTTCTGTATAGACCTCGCTTTGTGCACGGGGGCATTGTCATGCTGAAACAGGAAAGGGCCTTCCCCAAACTGTTGCCACAAAGTTGGAAGCACAGAATTGTCTAGAATGTCATTATATGCTGTTGCGTTAAGATTTCCCTTCACTGGAACTAAGGGGCCTAGCCGGTAGCGTTCTCCTGTCATCAGCCAAACACAAATTCGTCAGTCGGACTGCCAGATGGTGAAGCGTGATTTATCACTCCATTGAAAGCGTTTCCACTGCTCTAGAGTCCAATGGCGGCGAGCTTTACACCACTCCAGCCGACATTTGGCATTGCGCATGGTGATCAACTACTCGGCCACAGAAACACTTTTCATGAAGCTCCCGAAGACCAGTTCTTGTGCTGATGTTGCTTACAGAGGCAGTTTGGAACTCGGTAGTGAGTGTTGCAACCGAGGACAGACAATTTTTATGCGCTACGTGCTTCTGCACTCGGCGGTCCCATTCTGTGAGCTTTTGTGGCCTACCACTTTGCGGCTGAGCTGTTGTTGCTCCTAGACATTTCCACTTCACAATAACAGCACTTACAGTTGACCGGTGCATCTCTAGCAGGGCAACATTTTGACGAACTGACTTGTTGGAAAGGTGGCATCCTATGACGGTGCCACATTGAAAGTCACTGAGCTCTTCAGTACAGGCCATTCTAACGCCAATGTTTGTCTATGGCCATTGCATGGCTGTGTGCTCGATTTTGTACACCTGTCAGCAACGGGTGTGGCTGAAATACCTGAATCCACTCATTTGAAGGGATGTCCACCTACTTTTGGCCATGTAGTGTATCTAAAAAAAATTGGGGGACAAATCACTCAATCAACCCTAAACCTCATATAGATGTTTAATTAAATATTGTGGCGATTGAGAAAGTTGAGTAGACTAAACTGCTGGATGTAACCCTAGATAGCAAGCTGTCATGATCAAAACATAAAGACTCAATGGCTGCTAAAATGGGAAGAGTTCTGTCCATGATGAGGCATTTCTCTGCTTTCTTGCCATCTCAGTCAACCAGACAGGTCCTCCAGTTCCTTGTTTTGTCATACCTGGATTACTGCCCAGTTGTGTGGCCAGGTGCGGAAAATAAGGACATAGGCAAATTGCAGTTGGTCCAGAACAGAGCAGCATGTATTGCACTTAGATGTTCACTGAAGGTGAATGTCAATAACATGCATGTCAATCTCTCCTGGCTCAAAGTTGAGGAGAGATGGACCGCATCGCTATTGGTCTTTGTGCAAGGTGTTGATGTGTTGAAGGTACCAAACTGTCAGTTCAAGCAGTTGGAACACAGTTCGGACAATCATCGGTACCACACAAAACATCAAATCGAATCAAATGTTATTTGTCACATGCTTCGTAAACAACAGGTGTAGATTAACAGTGAAATGCTTACTTACGGGTCCTTTTCCAACAATGCAGAGAGAAAAATGTAGAAAATATTAACACATGGAATAAATACACAAAGAGTAACGATAACTTGGCTATATACACAGAGTACCTGTACCAAGTCGATGTGCAGGGGTACGAGATAATTGACGTAAATATGTACATATTATAGATAGGGGTAAAGTGACTTGGAAACACGATAGATAACAGTAGCAGCATCATATGTGATGAGTTAAAAGAGTTAATGCAAAGAGAGTCAATGCAGACAGTCCACGGAGCTATTTGGTTATTATTTAGCAGTCTTATGGCTTGGGGGTAGAAACTGTTCAGGGTCCTGTTGGTTCCAGACTTGGTGCATCGGTACCGCTTGCCGTATGGTAGCAGAGAGAACAGTCTATGGCTGGAGTCTGACAATTTTTAAGGCCTTCCTCTGACACTGTCTGGTATAGAGGTCCTGGATGCCAGGGAACTCGGTTCCAGTGATGTACTGGGCCGTATGCACTACCCTCTGAAGTGTCTTGTGAGTCTTTGTTGTGTTTTGATTCCTGTTTGGAGCCCAGGAAGAGTAGCCGCTGCCTCGGCAGCAGCTAATTGGGGATCCAAATAATTACTAAATACCATACCAAGCGGTGATGCAGCCAGTCAAGATGCTCTCAATGGTGCAGCTGTAGAACTTTTTGAGTATCTGAGGGCCCATGCCAAATATTTTCCTCCTCCTGAGGGGAAAGCATGCAACCAGAGGTCTCTTCACAGTCCCCAGGTCCAGAACGGAGGCTGGGAAACACACAGTATTGACTACATGGAACTCTCTGCTACCCCAGGTAACTCAGGATGGCAATAAAACCAGATTCAAGAAACATATAAAAGAACACCTTACAGAGGCCTCCCCGAGTGGCGCAGCGGTCTAAGGCACTGCATGGCTCCCGAGTGGTGCAGCGGTCTAAGGCACTGCATGGCTCCCGAGTGGAGCAGCGGTCTAAGGCACTGCGTGGCTCCCGAGTGGCGCAGCGGTCTAAGGCACTGCGTGGCTCCCGAGTGGTGCAGAGGTCTAAGGCACTGCATCTCAGTGCTAGACGTGTCATTCCAGACCCTGGTTCAACTCCAGGCTGTATCACAACCGGCCGTGATTGGGAGTCCCATAGAGCGGCGCACAATTGGCCCAGCGTCGTCCGGGTTAGGGTTTGGCCAGGGTAGGCAGTCATTGTAAATAAGAATGTGTTCTTAACTGACTTGCCTACTTAAATAAAGGTTAAATTAAAAAAAACTACAGACCCGGGTTTGACCCCAGGCTGTGTCACAACCGGCTGTGACCGGGAGTCCCATAGGGCGGCACACAATTGGCTCAGTGTAGTAAGGGAAGGGTTTGGCCACGGGGGGCTTTACTTGGCTCATCACGCTCTAGTGACTCCTTGTGGTGGGCTGGGCTTCTGCAGGCTGACTTCCGGTCGTCAGTTGGACGGTGTTTCCTCCGACACATTGTTGCGGCTGGCTTCAGGGTTAAGCGGGCGGGTGTTAAGACGCACGGTTTGGCGGGTCATGTTTCGCATGATATGACCTTCACCTCTCCCGAGCCTTTTGGGGATTTGCAGGATTGAGACAAGATCAAGGATATCATGAAAAAGGGGGTAAAATACAAAAAAATATATAACTTACGGCATGACGGGGACTATGAAGAGACACAGGTATTTTGCATTGTATTATGTATTGTATTATATGTGATACGTGATTTTATTTGTTGTGTTTTAATTGGGGATCCTAATAACTACTAAACACTAAAAGCAAACTGTGTATGGATAAATAAACATTTGCAGCAAGGTGAAGCATGATGTTGCCTCTAATGAAAACAGTATCCACAGCTTTGAAATGATAACACCTAAGACACTAAAAATAAAAAGACACGGGCTGCATCCCAAATGGCACTCCCTATGGGCTCTGGTCAAAAGTAGTGCACTGTATAGGGAATACGGTGCCATTTGGGATACAACCATGAAAAGCAATTATGAACCTGCAATGCCCATCTAGAGCCACAACAACAACAATACACTTGGAGGGGTATAATGCAAAGCAGGATCAATGAGTCAGCTAACTTGCCTAAATATTTTGAAATAACTTGAAATGGGCATCGTCTAATTGATTCAACCAAAAATATATCTATGTTTACCTTTTTTAATGAACCAGAAAATCTTATAGTAGTTATTTTTGGTTGTTTATCAAAGTTAGCTGGCTAACTCATTGATACTGCTTTGTAGTATACCTCTCGGGTCTTATCATTCTAATGATCTGTCTGCAACAACAAACCATTCCTTTGTCTTCTCTGGACCCCAGAGTGAACGCTACCACAACTCTCTCATATCATGAGATAATACTCCATATGACCTCTGAGTCATCGACAAGGCAAGGTAAGTTAGATACCAATCTGTATCATTCTAGCATGTAACCTGTTAAGCCTGAATCCACTGACTAACATACAGGCTGTGTCTACAATGGCACCCTATTACCTTATATAGTTCACTACTCCATAGGGGTCTGGTAAAACAAATAGTGCACTACACAGAGACTAAGGTGCCATTTGTGATACACAGCACAGCAAGCCCTCATCCCAGGTATGCTCCCCCTCCCTCCTCATATTTCTCACTTCGTGCCCTACCCCAATCCACTCGTTAGTGTTAGGGAATGACTCATTAATATGTGTAAAGTGGACATAGTAGGAGTGGATCTGAACTCCACTAATGGGAAGATAATTGGAACATGCTGCACACACAGTCAGTGCTCTGCACACACACACACTTCGCTCTGCACACACACAGTCACACACACACACACTTCACTCTGCACACACACAGTCACACACACTTCGCTCTGCACACACACAGTCACACACACACACCACACACACACACTTCACTCTGCACACACACAGTCACACACACATCCACTTCGAGCAATGTGGCTTTTTTTGGTGGTGTTGAGTTGTTATTGATGATATGCCCCTGGTATTCTACGAGGACATTGTTTTCCTCAACAGCACTATTATTGCTGTAACATCACCAGTATCTTAAGAAATGCTTGGTTAGATACTATTGAGAAAATATGGAGATTGGATTTCATAGGCATACATAAACAGCATGCACTCTCAAAAAAGGGGTACGGTCAAGGTACATTAAGATTTGAGCATGTCCACTGCCAGTTTAGAAGTTTTTTATAAAGGCTTACATAAGAGAATGTGACAATAAAAAGTTATTGTAGCAACCTTAACACAACACCTAGCGAATTTGTCAGGAGGTTTGGACCTGCTGGTGAAGCAGTTAAGGTGTTGGCTTGACAGTCGCTGGACCTGGGTTCGAGTCCCGTTTGGGGCTCCCCCTGAATTAGCTACATGTATGTTAGAAGTGGGATTGCGCCTGTGAGGCCATCAAAGAGGCGTGTACACGTGAGTAGGGTTGCAAAGTTACCAATAATTTACCAAAGTTACTGGAATCTTCAGTCATTTTGGTAATTAACAGAAAATCTATGGCAATCTATCGTAACGTTGGTCATTTATACTTGAATAACTTTTTTTTAAAGTATGATATATATATAGTATTATTATATTTGTGTCCATATTGTCCATCAGTTTCTAGTAGACTGACCATATGGTCCAAGAGAAAACAGCCTAATTAATGAAAAAGCATCTAATCAACAATGGCATTACTTTAAATTGACTCTGCAACTCTTCCAAATTATTAACTGTGTTCACAACTGTCACCAGTTTGACATCAAAACATTGACAACAAATAGATACTGACATAGTAAAATGAGAAAAAGTGTGTAAAAAAAATATAAAGGATATTTCATGCTGAAACCCTCATATTAAACACCAATGTAGTCACTGGACGGATGTTTTATAATTAGCATAATGTTTTACAGCTTTGTCATTACATTTTTTTTATCATATTATTTATACTGAACAAAAATACAAACGCAACAATTTCAACGATTTTACTGAGTTAAAGTTAGTTCATTTAAGGAAATCACTCAATTGAAATACATTCATTAGGCCCTAATTTATGGATGTTACATGACTGGGCAGGGATGCAGCCATTGGTGGGCCTGGGAGGGCATAGACCCACCCACATAGCACACATACCACCCACTGGGGAGCCAGGCCCAGCCAATCACCATGAGTTTTTCCCCACAAAAGGGTTTTATTACAGATAGAAATACTCCTCAGTTTCATCAGCTGTCTGGGTGTTTAGTCTCAGACGCTCCCGCAGGTGAAGAAGCCGGATGCGGATGTCCTGGGCTGGCATGGTTACACGTGGTCTGCAGCTGTGAGGCTGGTTGGACGTTCTGCCAAATTATCTAAAACGACATTGGAGGCGGCTTATGGTAGAGAAACTAACATTAAATTCTCTGGCAATAATTCTGGTGAACATTCCTGCAGTCAGCATGCCAATTGCACGCTCTCTCAAAACTTGAGACATCTGTGGTATTGTGTTGTGTGACAAAACTGCACATTTTAGAGTGGCCTTTTATTGTCCCGAGCATAAGGTGCACCCGTGTAATGATCATGCTGTTTAATCAGCTTCTTTATATGCTACACATGTCAGGTGGATGGATTATCTTGGCAAAGGAGAATTGCTCACCAACAGGGATGTAAACAAATTTGTGCAAAACATTTGAGAGAAATAAGCTTTTTGCGCGTATGGAAGATTTCAGGGAATTATTATTTCAGCTCATGAAACATGGGACCAACACTTTATATGTTGCGTTAATATTTTTGCTCAGTATAATTATTTCATACATTTTACATGTGATAGAGGGCCAGAGATGATTACAGACACTTGTGATAATCTGAAGTAGCCAAAAGGGCCACTAGATGTATTGTGACAGATTACATAATATCCTTGAAAGATACAATTGTTGTAGTTTACTGGTAAACTTTGAATGTTTCCAGTAATATACCTTCCCTTTACAACCCTACACGTTAGGGACTTGAAATAGAGAAGAGGCACATTTTTGCCACTTAAAAATAACAACTGGCTTTGTCACTGTGGTGGTACCTTTTCTTTGTAATATCTTATTTCACTTTTTTGCTTTTTTTAAATGTATTTTTTACAAAAACAAAAAAACATAGACAAAAACCTAAAACAACTTAACGTCCACAAACATTAATGACATCACACGTGCTAAAACCCATATTCCCACCGTATCCACACCCAATGTTGTTTCTAATACTTGTAAGACCCCATATGACTTCAAATGGTGTTATGTTGTTTCTGTCTGTAGCTGGATAAAATATATATTTAAATAAGAAATAATTTGATTCTTCCATTCTCTTAACGTTGGAGTCTAATTTGACTTTCAGTATTTGAGTACTAGCTTCTTCAATATAAGTTAATATTATTTTTGTATCTCATCGCACCCGCATATTCCATGTCTTGAAATATGCAGATAGCCATATAAAAAGCAAACTTACATTGTAAAACTTCTAACAGCCAGCTTTCTAACTCTGCCCATAACTTTTAGACTTTATAGCACTCCCGGAAGGTATGAATTATTGAGTCATTGTTAGTTTTACACTTAAAACATGACTCTGCCGTTGTGCTGTAGAATTTTGTCCCTTGTATAATAAATTCAAAAACCTGAGTGTACAAAACATTAAGAACACCCTCCTAATATTGAGTTCCACAGGGATGCTGGCCCATGTTGACTCTAATGCTTCCCACAGTTGTGTCAAGTTGGCTGGCTGTCCTTTGGGTGGTGGACCATTCTTGATACACACGGGAAACTGCAACTGAAGCATTGCAGTTCTTGACGCAAACTGGTGCGCCTGGAACCTACTACCATACCCCGTTCAAAGGCAATTACATGTTTTTGTCTTACCAATTAACCCTCTGAATGGCACATATACACAACCCATGTCTCAGTTGTCTAAAGGCTTAAAAATCATTATTTAACCTGCCTCATCCCCTTCATCTACACTGATTGAAGTGGATTTAATAAGTGACATCAATGAGGGATTATAGCAGTCTATGTCGTGGAAAGAGTGTTTTGTACACTCAGTGTACATTAGTTTATACTGGATTAAGGGTATATTTTCATGAACTGTAATTTAGCCAATCAATCTGAATTCTGAAAAGCTATGCAAGGATTGTTCCATAGGGTTGTGTTTTTAAGGAGGGATATTGGTTCTTGTAGAATCTGGTTCATTTTCTTCCATGTTGTTATAGTGTTCTTAACTAAGAAATTGTTAATGTTCTGCCATTAGCAACCTAGCCAATCTTCTGTGCCCCAGTAAAACGTTGGTGGTCTATCGCTCCACTTGTAGCACCAAGGAATGAGAATAGTATTACACATAAAGTCTCTCTTCCGTTCTCCAGTAGACTCCACTAATTTCAGGCAAGTCGGGCAAGTAACTGTTCTGTGAAGTTATTTTTGTTTTGTCTTTGTTCTGTAGGCTTTTTATTCAGGCACTCTATTCAGCATTTCTTTACATCTCCCCCGTATCACGCAGAACGTGATTGTTAGTACCGCCTCTTCTCAATAACAAGGAGGTTTATTTGACCTTCCTTAGAATGTCTTGGTTCTGTTTACTGATTGACTGGGTCAGTGAATAGGCAATGATCTTAACCAATCAACTATCCCTTACACATGCTCATCCCCAGAATATTTTCACGTGTTTGTTTTCAAAGGATGGAGCTAAGAATGGCAAGAGTCTTCAGTTACCGAGAGGTGACTTAGCAGCAGCACGGGATCGGGACCAGCAAAGTCGAGGATCGGGACACTGAATAGTGCGGGAAGTTGTAGCTCGAGGAAAGCGGACATTGAACTACAGCAAAGGGAAGTAAAAACTGTCACTATTGGATTTAGACTTAACTTCATTCATAGAACGAGATAGTAGCAGTGTGAACGGACAGTGCCGGTGTGAGTTGGCAAGAATAACGATTAGCCACAGTAGCAGACCGTGCAGTTAATGCAAATACAGCAATTCTGGAAACTCATGAGTAGGAGCATATCGCAAGCTCTGACTATAGAAGCAGATTACTAACTAATTCTAGCTGAAGATATTTCGTTTGGTTACTGATGAGAGAAGCAGACTTGTGATTTCACAGTGACTGTAAGAGAAAGAACATTATTCTCTCATGGGAGAAAAGAGATCCATGAAGGGAGCTGAAAGGGCATTGTCTTTGAAGACAGTTTAGCGCTTGAGTCGCTGAGTTGACACAAAATCAACTACTTTATTTTATTGACAATTTTAATTGTGACTTACTTTCAGGTTATCTAATAATCAATGGTTGATTATATACAAGGTAATGGGTTGGATGACAGTTTGAATATTTCCCCAACTAGTGTCAAACTATTTGGGTACTGGTTATTGAGGGTTACTGAGTGTGAGAAATACTTTGTTATGCCTTCTTGAATATTGTTGAATACTGTATGTGGTTTTGAAACTACTGTTTCTTTTTGAGTATTTAATGCTGTTGATTGGAAAAATCAGTCCACTGCTCTTTATTATTTTCATTGAGTGTTATCAGTCTGAAGCTATATCACTGTGATAGATTGTATACATTGACTATTGAGGCACCATACTGTTTCTTGTGTTTGGAGTGTTGACTATCAAGACTCTGGACTCTACCACTACTCCTAGTGGATGAACATTGTTTATGTGAAACATGCTATAATTCTAAAGGAAGAATAGAAAAGACTGATGGGTGGAATTAAACCAAATAACTAAACGTTTATCTGGACTCACCACATGGATTTATTAATAGAGACCATACTATTGCACTCTTGCACATGTGCTTCATCAATATGTACCCATTGTTCCTCTTTAGTGAATTTAACAATATGTTGCAAGTAAAAGCCTTGGGTGGCGAGTTGATGAGTTGAATTCCAAATCTGGAATGTTAAAACCACCCTCAGATTTAGGGACATGTAAAACTTTCCTATTTATTCCATGAATTTTATTTGCCCATATGAAGTCTGTTATGGCAGAGTATACTTTTTTAAAGAATGTCTTCGGGGGGGTAATTGGTATTACCAAAAATGTATAAACTTTGGAAGTAATGCCATTCTGAAGAGTTTTATTCTACCAGTAAAATGTATGGGGAGATTATCAATTTAATTAGCTTTTTTTGTTGTCACTTATTAAGCATCCTATTATTTAATATTTTTTGTTGTCCACTTAAAGGATTTCTGTAGATCATGAGTTATTTTTCTTTTCCCTATTGCCATTATTTCATTTTTTCCCATGTTAATTTTAGAGTATTCCAAAAATGTTTTAAACAAGGTGGGCATTGAGTTTCCAATATTAGTCAAGTACATCAGAAGATTGTCGGGAAATAATATACACTGCTCAAAAAAATAAAGGGAACACTTAAACAACACAATGTAACTCCAAGTCAATCACACTTCTGTGAAATCAAACTGTCCACTTAGGAAGCAACACTGATTGACAATAAATTTCACATGCTGTTGTGCAAATGGAATAGACAAAAGGTGGAAATTATAAGCAATTAGCAAGACACCCCCAATAAAGGAGTGGTTCTGCAGGTGGTGACCACAGACCGCTTCTCAGTTCCTATGCTTCCTGGCTGATGTTTTGGTCACTTTTGAATGCTGGCGGTGCTTTCACTCTAGTGGTAGCATGAGACGGAGTCTACAACCCACACAAGTGGCTCAGGTAGTGCAGCTCATCCAGGATGGCACATCAATGCGAGCTGTGGCAAGAAGGTTTGCTGTGTCTGTCAGCGTAGTGTCCAGAGCATGGAGGCGCTACCAGGAGACAGGCCAGTACATCAGGAGATGTGGAGGAGGGCGTAGGAGGGCAACAACCCAGCAGCAGGACCGCTACCTCCGCCTTTGTGCAAGGAGGATTAGGAGGAGCACTGCCAGAGCCCTGCAAAATGACCTCCAGCAGGCCACAAATGTGCATGTGTCTGCTCAAACGGTCAGAAACAGACTCCATGAGGGTGGTATGAGGGCCCGACGTCCACAGGTGGGGGTTGTGCTTACAGCCCAACACCGTGCAGGACGTTTGGCATTTGCCAGAGAACACCAAGATTGGCAAATTCGCCACTGGCGCCCTGTGCTCTTCACAGATGAAAGCAGGTTCACACGCACATGTGACAGACGTGACAGAGTCTGGAGACGCCGTGGAGAACGTTCTACTGCCTGCAACATCCTCCAGCATGACCGGTTTGGCGGTGGGTCAGTCATGGTGTGGGGTGGCATTTCTTTGGGGGGCCGCACAGCCCTCCATGTGCTCGCCAGAGGTAGCCTGACTGCCATTAGGTACCGAGATGAGATCCTCAGACCCCTTGTGAGACCATATGCTGGTGCGGTTGGCCCTGGGTTCTTTCTAATGCAAGACAATGCTAGACCTCATGCGGCTGGAGTGTGTCAGCAGTTCCTGCAAGAGGAAGGCATTGATGCTATGGACTGGCCCGCCCGTTCCCCAGACCTGAATCCAATTGAGCACATCTGGGACAACATGTCTCGCTCCATCCACCAACGCTACGTTGCACCACAGACTGTCCAGGAGTTGGCGGATGCTTTAGTCCAGGTCTGGGAGGAGATCCCTCAGGAGACCATCCGCCACCTCATCAGGAGCATGCCCAGGCGTTGTAGGGAGGTCATACAGGCACGTGGAGGCCACACACACTACTGAGCCTCATTTTGACTTGTTTTAAGGACATTACATCAAAGTTGGATCAGCCTGTAGTGTGGTTTTCCACTTTAATTTTGAGTGTGACTCCAAATCCAGACCTCCATGGGTTGATAAATTTGATTTCCATTGATAATTTTTGTGTGATTTTGTAGTCAGCACATTCAACTATGTAAAGAAAAAAGTATTTAATAAGAATGTTTCATTCATTCAGATCTAGGATGTGTTATTTTAGTGTTCCCTTTATTTTTTTGAGCAGTGTATATTGATACTTATTACGTTTGGGTCCAGTCTAATTATTTCTGCAAGCTTTCAATTGCCAGGGCAAACAGGAGGGGGGAGAGGGAACATCCCTGTCTCGTATCCCTTTCTAAAGTAGTTTAATCAGATAATGTATTATTTGTGTATATTTTTGCTTTTAGGATGTTTCTATAATATTTTTATGAAATGTATTATTTCAGCTGGAAAGTTGAGTGCCTCCAAAATTTTGATTAGAAAAGACCATTTAAGACGGTCAAAAGCCTTTTCGGCATCAACAGCCATTATTCAGTCCCTCCAGGATTCTGTGATTGGTTGATTTTGCATTAAATTATGCAATCAGCGCATATTATGCGAGAGCTCGCAATTTTGACCAATTCCCTCACTTTTAGTGCAGAAAAGGGTCCAATCAAAAGCGGGTTCGTAATTTTTTTATTTTATTAAATTTTACCCCCTTTTCTCCCCAATTTTCGTGGTATCCAATCGCTAGTAATTACTATCTTGTCTCATCGCTACAACTCCCGTACGGGCTCGGTAGAGACGAAGGTCGAAAGCAATGCGTCCTCCGAAGCACAACCCAACCAAGCCGCACTGCTTCTTAACACAGCGCGCCTCCAACCCGGAAGCCAGCCGCACCAATGTGTCGGAGGAAACACCGTGCACCTGGCCCCCTTGGTTAGCGCGCACTGCGCCCGGCCCGCCACAGGAGTCGCTGGAGCGCGATGAGACAAGGATATCCCTACCGGCCAAGCCCTCCCTAACCCGGATGACGCTAGGCAAATTGTGCGTCGCCCCACGGACCTCCCGGTCGCGGCCGGCTGCGACAGAGCCTGGGCGCGAACCCAGAGACTCTGGTGGCACAGCTAGCGCTGCGATGCAGTGCCCTAGACCACTGCACCACCCGGTTCGTAATTTTGACCAATTACTGCACTGTTACCGTGGAAAATGGTCCAATCCAACCACACGTCAACAACGTTTTTTCCCCCCTGGCTGTCAGCATATACACATGCGAAGAAGATGAGTGATGGCTGATAAATCAAATCAAACATTATTTGTCACATGCGCCGAATACAACAAGTGTAGACTCTACCGTGAAATGCTTACTTACAAGCCATTAACTCTTTTTGAACTGCATTGTTGGTTAAGAAAATATTTACCAAGTAGACAAAAATAAAAAGTAATAATAAAAAGTAACACAATAAGAATAATGAGGCTATATACAGGGGGCACCAGTACCGAGTCAGTGTGCGGGGTACAGGTTAGTTGAGGTAATTTGTACATGTAGGTGGGGGTGAAGTGACTATGCACAGATAATGAACAGCGAGTAGCAGCAGTGCACAAAAGGGAGGGGGGGGATTTTATTTATTGTTCAGCAGTCTTTTGGCTTGGGGGTAGAAGCTGTTGAGGAGCCTTTTGGTCCTAGACTTGGCGCTCCAGTACTGCTTGCTGTGCGGTAGCAGAGAAAAGTCTAACTTGGGTGACTGGAGTCTCTGACAATTTTATGGGCTTTCCTCTGACGCTGCCGATTGTATAGGTCCTGGATGGCCGGAAGCTTGGCCCCAGTGATGTACTGGGCTGTTCGCACTACCCTCTGTAGAGCCTTACGGTCACATGCCGAGCAGTTGCCATACCAGGCGGTGATGCAACCAGGCAGGATGCTCTCGATGGTGCAGCTGTAGAACCTTTTGAGGATCTGGGGACCCATGCTAAATCCTTTCAGTCTCCTGAGGGGGGAAAAGGTTTTGTCGTGCCCTCTTCGACTGTCTTTCTATGTTTGGACCTAGATGGTTCATTGGTGATGTGGGCACCGAGGAACTTGAAACTCTCGACCCACTCCACTACAGCCCCGTCGATGTTAATGGGGGCCTGTTTGGCCCGCCTTTTCCTGTAGTCCATGATCAGATCCTTTTGTCTTGCTCAATCTGAGGGAGAGGTTGTTGTCCTGGCACCACAATGAACGGCAGTACAATGAACGGAAATCAATCTCATTTGCCAACAAAAATAACAACTAAAGACCGTGCGAAACATTTTCCAAATGTTTTTGGAAACAAGAGAAAGTCGACAATCAACAGTCACTTCGAATCAGCAAAGCATATGAGAATATCAGAACAGTTCCAGCGGCAATTCACCATGACTGAAATGTTAGCAGGGAAGACTGTGGCAAGCACTGAAACAATCAAGTTGAGTGGCGTTTTACTCAAACTTTTACTCCGCTAACCTTGGCTTTAGAAGGGTGGTCGGCACTCTGCTCAATGGAGAGCGCTGCTCAAAGCACTGAGTGCAATTTGTCAGCTTTCCCGTTTTAAACTCTCTGTAAAGCTTAATACAGTATACAATACAATTCTGGGTTGCAGACTGAGTAGTTAATTGAAGTTCAGTTTATGAACATTGAGAACATAATTCTCGTAACAATTTGGTCCTTCGAGCCGGTTCCCAATACCTGTCCCTGCCGTCCGAAGACACCACGCTGAAAAACAGTGCACGGGCGGGTCGTTGACCCGTCAATTAAAGACCTGTCCCCTGACATTGGGGTTCCATAACAGGCCGGTATATATCTAAGGTCGGCAGAGACGGTGACGGGATCCAACCAACATTGCTTTTCCCAGTCTTCAAGACGAAGGTCAGTAATCTTTATTTATGAATTTGGGGAAATGATTTAAGATATCTTTGATTTGATGTTCTAAATACTTAGAATATATCAATAATAGGAGCTTGGTTATTTTAAACAGATTCACTAGGAGGCTTTTACTTTGTGTATTAACTTGTTATGGCTGCAGGGGGCGTATTGAAAAACTGGAAATATGTGCCCATTTTCAAACGGCCTCTTACTCAATTTTTGCTCGTACAATATGCATATTATTATTACTATTGGATAGAAAACAGTCTCTAGTTTCTAAAACCGTTTGAATTATTTCTCTAAGTGGAACAGAAGTCTTTTTACAGCCCATTTCCTATCCGGAAGTGAGATTTCCAAAATCGATGTCTCTCTTCAAGAGCTTGTCTATAAAAGGGCATGTCACTTAAGACTGTAGAAACACGTCATACGCCTTCCCCTGGCTGTCATGCGGAAGTGAGAGCAGAAATGACTTGATTATCTCGTCCTGGGATTGAACACAACCTCTTGGAGTGAGAGCTGCGCACTTTATTTTTTTTTCTGGGCGCGAAGTAGGACCTGGACTCGGCTCCTGGAAAACCCTTGTTAAAGGTGAATATGATCTCCGGCTTCGATTTTATTTGATACATGTCACAATATCATCCTAAAGTATGTTTTTTCAATATAGTTTAATTATATTATTGAAATATTTTCGGGACTTTAGACGTGATGCGACGCAAGAATTTTGTCAAGACGGAGAGGTTAGCTCCACACGGCCAGTGTGCTTGCTAATTCAAGAGGGAAATCGTTCGTTATGGATCCAAAGAAAGACGGTTCTGAACAAAGGACCCCTTGGAGAACATTCTGATGGAAGATCAACAAAGATAAGGACCCAATTTGGGATGCTTTTTCGTATATCTGTCGAACTGTGCTATTGCTACCGTTTGACTAGAATCGATGCTGCTGTGTGCTAGCTAATATAACGATATATTGTGTTTTCGCTGTAAAACACTTCAAAAATCGGAAATATTGGCTCTATTCACAAGATCTTTGTCTTTCATTAGCTATCCACCATATATTTTTCTGAAATGTTTTATGATGTGTAATTAGTAGTTGACGTTGGTGTCTGTATTTTCTCTGGCTACTCCTGTGCGATTTCTGACTGTAGCTATGATGGTAGCAGTAATGTAAAACTGATTTATAGCTAAAATATGCAAATTTTTTGAACAAAACATAGATTTATTGTGTAACATGTTATAGGACTGTCATCTGAGGTAGTTTTTTCTAGGTTATTTAGGTTGGTTCTAGGTTAGTTAGGTTGGCTTGTGCATGCTACTTGCATCCTACTTGTGCTGTGAAAAATGTCTGTCCTCTTTTTTATTTGGTGGTGAGCTAACATAAATATATGTGGTGTTTTCTCTGTAAAACATTTAAAAAATCGGACATGTTGGCTGGATTGACAAGATGTTTATCTTTCAAATGCTGTATTGGACTTGTTAATGTGTGAAAGTTAAATATTTAAAAAAAATAGATTTTGAATTTCGCGCCCTGCACTTGAGCTGGATGTTGTCATAGGTGTACCGGCGTCGGGCTGCAGCCATAACAGGTTAACCAAAATCGATTGAGGGAACAGGTCCGCAATAACCTGAGGTACATGTGCACTACCATAAATAAAAATAGCTTAATAATTAAGGTCTGTGCGGAATGGCCTAATGGTTATTTGAGGGATGGCCGAGAGGTTATTAGCAAGGGATATAAATAGGTGCTGTGAGATAGGACGGTGATTTTGTGCAAATAGGATAACTTAAATGGTTAATTAACATATGGTAGATTTAACCATAGATCCAATTCAAAAAACATACCTAAATAAAGTCCTAAATTGAAGAGGCGAGGAAATAAAATAGGTTTGGTGAGATAGGACGGTAATTCTATGCGAACAAGATAACTCAAATGGTAAATTAACAAAAGTGAATTAACCATAGATCCGATTCAATAGACAATACTGAAATAAAGTCCCAAAAAATGGAGAAAGAAGGGAAACCTAATATAGCGGGGTGAGATACGAGATATTAACGTCAAAAGAACAAGGAACAACAGAAAAATAGGCTGCTGACTAGGGATTTACGACCCATGGAAAATAGCTTATAGGTTGTATACGGGTGAGACCTAATGTCCGATCGAAAGACCCCTCTATAGATAAAAGCACACATAGGTTAAGAGATAGCAAAATACACATAGAGTGTGAGCCCACACATAGGGAGTAGTGACATACACATCAATAGTGAGACACATAGGAGTAATTTAATCAGAATTTTAAAAGCACACACATAGAATAAGGAGATATATATATTTATCAGTCAAAAGTCATAAGGAACAACTAAGACTAAGTAGAACTTATAGTCGTATAAAGTGTGAGATCTAAATAATATATCAGGATTCATACAAATAATTATTGTAAAATTCTAGGAAAAAATGACCAGGAGGAATTTATCAACATAGGTTAAGGATAATAACAGTAAAAAGCACATACACATAGATTGTAAGAAGAAGCATAATAACAATAACAATAATAACAATAATAGTAATTGAATAAACATGGGTAGTAAATCCTCTAAGGGAATCCCGGAATTAACAGGAGATGAGAAAGATATGCAGGGAAAAGATAAGAGGAACATCTATTTTGGCCCGAAATTGAGGAAAAAGTATGAATTTGATGGACGTTTAAATATAGAAAAACTGGAATCAATGATTAAACAAATAAATAGGGTTTGTGGGGACAAGGTAGAAGAGCAACAGACAGAAGGGCTCGACACCGCTCGTATTTGGCTGGCTGAAGCTAGAAAAAGAGCGGAGGGGGCCAAGAAAAAGGGAGCTACTAAGGAGGAAGAGGCACAGAAAGGAGGACAGGATTTAGCAACCTTATTGAGAAAGTGGATAGAGGTAGAAAAGGGTGGAGGTGAGAAAAGACAAAGAACTCTGAAGAGAGAAGACAGAGAGGGACCTAAATGTTACAACTGTAGCAAGCCAGAACATTTGGCTAAGGAGTGTGAGGAACCATGCATGCACTGCGATAAGGTGGGCCACAATCACAGAGACTGTAGAAAGAACAGAAAGGATAGGCGAGAGGGTCAAAGGCAAGAACAGAGAGAAAAAGGTCAGGCGCCTACAGCCAGACTCAGAGGAGGAATAGAAAAGAAAGAAGCAGATCACCTCGAGATAATTGTAGACAAACATAAAGGAGGCCTTAAGGGGAAGGGACCTAAGAGAGAAGGGAAAAAATGGACAGGATCAGACGATAGAAAATGTTTCAATTGCGATAAGACAGGACATTTCGCCCGGGAGTGTAAGGCTCCCCGTAAACATTGTGACCGAGTAGGACACAACCACTATTGGTATGTTTTGCCTGGAAAGATACGGTCGCTAGTGTTTGTATAAGATATAAACTGAACGTTTTAATAGCTTGTTTGGTTCAAATTGAAAGAAGGGATAAATTGAACTTTTTAATAGATTGTTTAGGTTAAATTGAAAGACTAATTCATTACGTTGTCTTGCCCAAATGGTCTGCTGGAATAACCTATTGAGAATGGAGTGGTATTTAAATTACTGAATCATAGAAGAGACAGTTACCTAAATCTAATGAATTCTAAATAATAGCGGAGAGATAATTGCGATAGAGTTGTGCCCATCGAAATGTGTTTTTATTGTTATGGATTGACTGATGTCGGATAAAAGCTTTGTGATAGTTTCTGGTTATTGATTCTTGGTTTGATTGTTTAGGTAACACCTGTCACGCCCTGGCCTTAGTATTCTTTGTTTTCTTAATTATTTTAGTTAGGTCAGGGTGTGACATGGGGAATGTATGTGTTTTTTGTAGTGTCCAGGGTGGTTGTAAGGTTTAGGGGGTTTATTAGAGTAGTTGGGTTTATGTTTAGTATAGTAGTCTAGCTGTGTCTATGGTTGAGTGTAGGTATCTAGGAAAGTCTATGGTTGCCTGAATTGGGTCTCAATTAGAGACAGCTGGTTATTGTTGTCTCTGATTGGGAGCCATATTTAAGGCAACCATAGGCTTTAGCTGTTTGTGGGGAATTGTCTATGTTGAACGTTCGTTGCTTGTCTGTGCACTTACGTTATTTAGCTTCACGGTCGTTAGTTGTTTTGTTTTTGTAAGAGTGTTTCTTTTCGTGTTACGTCTTCGTCATCAAAATAAAAGGAAGATGTATTTCTCACACGCTGCGCCTTGGTCATCTCTCTCTCCTATAGACGATCGTGACAGAATTCCCCACAAAACAAGGATCAAGCAGCGTGATCAGTGGCAACAGGACCCACTTACACAGGATTTCTGGACATGGGAGGACGAATTGGATGGTAAGGGACCTTGGGCACAACCGGGAGAATATCGCCTCCCTCGTGAAGAGCTGGAGGCAGCGAAAGCCGAGAGGAGGCGATATGAGGAGGCAGCACGGAGGCAAGGCTGGAAGCCCGCAAGTACAACCCAAAAATTTCTTGGGGGGGGCTTAGAGGTGGTGGGCCGAGGGCAGGTAGGAGACCTGCGCCCACTTCCCAGGCTAACCGTGGAGAGCGGGAGTACGGGCGGACACCGTGTTACGCAGTAGAGCGCACGGTGTCTCCTGTACGTGTTCATAGCCCGGTGCGGGTTATTCCACCTCCCCGCACTGGTAGAGCTAGATTGGGCATTGAGCCAGGTGCCATGAAGCCGGCTCAACGGGTCTGGTCTCCAGTGCGTCTCCTCGGGCAGGCTTACATGGCACCAGCCTTACGCATGGTGTCCCCGGTTCGCCTACATAGCCCGGTGCGGGTTATTCCACCTCCCCGCACTGGGCGGGCGACGGGGACCATTCAACCAGGTAAGGTTGGGCAGGCTCAATGCTCAAGGGAGCCAGTACGCCTGCACGGTCCGGTATTTCCAGCGCTACCTCCCTGCCTCAGCCCAGTACCACCAGTGCCTACACCACGCACCAGGCTTCCAGTGCGTTTTCAGAGCCCTGTTCCTCCTCCACGCACTCATCCAATGGTGCGTGTCTCCCGCCCATTACCACCTGTGCCTACGCCACGCACCAAGTCTCCTGTGCGTCTCCAGAGTCCTGTGCATCCTGTTGCTGCTCCCCGCACTAGCCTTGAAGTGCGTGTCCCCAGCCCGGTACCACCAGTGCCGGCACCACGCACTAGGCCTAATGTGCGTCCCCAGGGTCCAGTATGCCCTGTTCCTTCTCCCCGCACTAGCCTGAAGGTGCGTGTCCTTAGCCCGGTGCCTCCAGTTCCGGCACCACGCACCAGGCCTACAGTGCGCCTCATCCGGCCAGAGCCATCCGTCTGCCCAGCGCCATCTGAGCCATCCGTCTCCCCAGCGCCATCTGAGCCATCCGTCTCCCCAGCGCCGTCTGAGCCATCCGTCTCCCCAGCGCCGTCTGAGCCATCCGTCTGCCCCGAGCCATTAGAGCCGCCCGTCTGTCCCGAGCCGTCAGAGCCGTTAGTCAGTCAGGAGCCGCTAGAGCCATTCGTCAGTCAGGATCTGCCAGAGCCGCCAACCAGACAGGATCTGCCAGAGCCGCCAACCAGACAGGATCTGCCAGAGCCGCCAACCAGACAGGATCTGCCAGAGCCGCCAACCAGACAGGATCTGCCAGAGCCGCCAACCAGACGGGATCTGCCAGAGCCGCCAACCAGACGGGATCTGCCAGAGCCGCCAGCCAGCCATGAGCCGTACAGCCAGGATCCGCCAGAGCCGTCCAGCCAGGATCCGTTCCTCAGTCCGGAGCTGCCCCTTATCCTGGTGCTGTCCCTTAGTCCGGTGCTGCCCCTTAGTCCGGTGCTGCCCCTTAGTCCGGTGCTGCCCCTTAGTCCGGTGCTGCCCCTTAGTCCGGTGCTGCCCCTTAATCCAGTGGGGTTAATGTGGAGGGTGGCCATTTGGAGGAGGCTACGTAAGCGGGTAGTGACTATGGTGGGGTGGGGACCACGACCAGTGCCGGAGCCGCCGCCGTGGACGGACGCCCACCCAGACCCTCCCCTAGACTATGTGCTGGTGCGCCCGGAGTTCGCACCTTAAGGGGGGGGTTATGTCACGCCCTGGCCTTAGTATTCTTTGTTTTCTTAATTATTTTAGTTAGGTCAGGGTGTGACATGGGGAATGTATGTGTTTTTTGTAGTGTCTAGGGTGGTTGTAAGGTTTAGGGGGTTTATTAGAGTAGTTGGGTTTATGTTTAGTATAGTAGTCTAGCTGTGTCTATGGTTGAGTGTAGGTATCTAGGAAAGTCTATGGTTGCCTGAATTGGGTCTCAATTAGAGACAGCTGGTTATTGTTGTCTCTGATTGGGAGCCATATTTAAGGCAACCATAGGCTTTAGCTGTTTGTGGGGAATTGTCTATGTCGAAGTGTTTTGTGTCAGCACTGATTTTTGTATAGCTTCACGGTCGTCTGTTCTGTTTGTTGTTTTGTTTTTTCCTTCTTTAAAAATAAAAGAAGATGTACTTTCCACGCGCTGCGCCTTGGTCCTCTCTCAGTCCCGTTGACGATCGTGACAACACCAGTGAATTGGAACAGAAAGTTAATGTATTCTAACATTATAATCTGTTTACATTACGTGGAACAATGTCAGGTCAGTAAAGTGGACTGTTTGCAGACAGACTAAATGGGTTTTAATGTTGCCAAGCAAGCTTGGGCAGAACTAGTCAAGTAGTAGGGGAATTTCAGAGATTTGAAGTAAAGTATTGTATCCAAGGGTAGCGCATGTTCAATTAAGTACATATAACCATTGAGGAAATGTAAAACTAATGATTGGAGGAAGTACAATGGAATTATCATTATAATTAGGTTTTGTTTGTAGTCAACGTTTGGGTTTCTGAATCGGGGTAGTATAATGAATGCTGACCAAGTGGGTTTTTTCTGGGAAAAGGAGTGCTTCATTGTCTCTCTTCGGAAATGTTTTCTGGGGGCTGTAATCTTGAAGGGAGCGAGTGAGAGAGGCATATTTCTACTAAATTGAAAAGGTCTGAAAATGTTTTGTTTGTTTTTAACCTAGGGGGTTGAGGAGATTTCCATTTTTCCTAGAGACGATATCTTAAAGGGGTACACACACATGGAATTTTAGAAGTTTTATTTTCTGAGTTTTAATTAAACACGTGAATTATTTTGATAAAGGAATGTTCTGGGAACCTGGGATACAATATGTAGAAAATGTTTGATGGTTTTTCTTTAATTTGTCTAATATAGTAAGAAACACTACGGTGAAAGGGTGGTATGAATTTTTACCTCTATCATGGCTTTCCTTTGTGGTCAGATCAGCCTCATGGGAGGGCCATTTGGATAATGAATTTAAGGTCATTTGTAAAACTGATTTTAAGGTGGCTTAAATAATGTTTAGAAATCTAGCAAAGTTTTATTTTCCTTTAGGGAGTCAGCTGTTGTTGTATGCATTGTAAGAAAATTGACACTTAGAGATTACTACCATAGACATGTGATTTTTCTAAAATCCATGAGTTCAGACAGGGAGACAGTGAGACATTTAGTCAATATTTGGAAACAACCCATATTTGATACTGACTGTTATAAGAAAGAGCGACAGACAGATAGTAGAAAAGGCAGACGGAGAAGGGCTCCCCCGCCCTATGCTGGGACCTAAGGTGACCTTGATAGCTTGGGAGTATTAGGAAGGGGGGGCCAGGAAAAGAGCAAGACAGAGGGAGATTGAGAGAAGACTGGGAGTGAGGTGCAGGAGACCTGGAGAGTTACGAAGGTTAGAATCTCATAATAAGCCAGGATTGAGAGAAGACAGAAGTGACACAGAATAATTAGAAGACGATGAGAAGATACCCCAATTCCCACTCATAACCTTACCCAATCCCAGAGCTGGGGATGGAGCATAACCAGACACGATAGAAGTCTATAGGGCATGGAGACAGAGGGATGTAGCAAGGGCATTAGAAGGAGTCGCACATCCTAAGACAGGAATAGGGGGATTCAGAAGAGTTTTGGTACAAGGATAAGTTGCCCATACTACCTAAGTCATTGTTTAGGTATGCAGCAATATTGATACATGGGCAGAGCCATGTATCAACCGGAGGGATGGTACAGGTAATTAGACAACACTTTGTAGCATAAGAATGGTAGAGCAGGTTAGGAAAGACGTTGTGGCCTACGTGATAACGAACTACTTAAAAACATTTTTTTTTATAATAGATAAATATAGCAAATGGGTAGAAGAGTTCCCAACTTACTTGGCGGACACGATTATGGTAACTAAAAAATTAGGTCAAGATATTATCCCTAGAGTTGGGATACTAGGATCTATTTCTTTAAATAATGGATGACAGTTTAGCTAATCAGGTAGAACAAATAGAAGGCCAGAGTTAGGGACCAGAACAGGTAGATATAGAAGTTGAAGATATACTAGCAGAACACATGAGAAGACTGTTTGTTAACCAAACCCGTATGTCCAAGATTTTGTGTCCAACAGGTGAATTACAGGAGAAGGTGATTCACTCAATCCAACCAGGAGACTGGGTGTGGATCCAGTCCCTGAGGAGAATAGACTGGAAGCAGCCCCGTTGGGAAGGCCAATACCAGGTTCTGTTAAACCACTGCCTTTGCCATTAGAATAGCTGAGAGAGTCACTTGGGTCCACGTTACCCACTGCAAGAAGGTATGTACACATATGAGCACGGCTGATCACACACAGAGTTAGGAGAAGAACCGAGTACCAACAGGGTCCGGGGGTTACCTCCTTAATGAAGATTTCCTATCCCGACTGTTCATCACTGTGTGTGCTCCTAGAAGTGTGAGTATGGGGTGGTACCTAGCAGACCGACTAAGGGCAGGAGAGGGTTGGCGGCTTGGTAATCTTTCTGATACATCCAGATCCACCACCTACCGGTACTAATTAACTTAGATGATTTTAATGGCTGAAAGGTAATCGTTAATGTGACTGACTTAGGTTTGGAAGTACAGGAGACAATTCTTAACCTCACAGCACCTATAACTGATGTAGCGTGGGCTCGGACCAGCAAAGGACGCATACGACAGAAACTACCAAAAAGGGTGGTTAGGAACTTGCGCCCCGGGGTTATTGGTCCAACCAGTTCGAGTTAGTCATCAGAAGCCAGTTATAGGAGGCTAAAGAAGGCACAGGAGGAGTTTTGACCAGGATGGGAGTCTAGATGGATGCTATTGGCATCCTCAGGGAAGTCCCAGATGAATCAAATAGGTGAAGGCTTTACCACTACATTATTTTGGTGGTTGACAATAAATAAAAATGTGGATTGGATTAATGACATCTATTATAATCAACAGAGATTTGTGAATGATACTGGGGATGCAGTGAAGGGGTTCTCTGACCAATTATCCGCCACCTCCCTCATGACCTGGTAAAATAGACTGACTCTCGATATGTTAATTGGCAGAAAAGGGCGGGGTATGTAGAATGATTGGGGTTCATTGCTGTACGTTTATTTTTTAATAACACAGCTCCAGATGGATCAGTGACCAAGGCCCTGGCTGGTTTAACTTCTTATGGCTGCAATCCCGTTAACGTGATTGATATGACAACAGCCAGTGAAAGTGCAGGGCGCCAAATTCAAACAGACATCTCATAATTACAATTCCTCAAACATACATGTATCTAATACCATTTTAAAGGTAATCTTGTTGTTAATCCCACCAAAGTGTCCAATTTCAAATAGGCTTTACAGCGAAAGCACCACAAACGATTATGTTAGGTCACCGCCAAGTCACAGAAAAATTCAGCCATTTTTCCAGTCACAAAAAGAGGAGTCACAAAAAGCACAAATAGAGATAAAATTAATCACTAACCTTTGATGATCTTCATCAGATGACACTCCTAGGACTTCATGTTACACAATACATGTATATTTTGTTTGATAAAGTTCATATTTATATAAAAGAATCTGAGTTTACATTGGCGCGTTATGTTCACTAGTTCCAAAAACATCCAGTGATTTTGCATAGCCACATACATTTTACAGAAATACTCATCATAAATGTTGATGAAGATACAACTGTTACACATGGAATTATAGATATACCTCTCCTTAACCTGTCTAGCCCCCCCCACATTCCACTGAAAAGGCAGCGCGCGAAATTCCAAAAATATTTTGGGGAAATATTTAACTTTCACACATTAACAAGTCCAATACAGCAAATGAAAGATAAACATCTTGTGAATCCAGCCATGTCCGATTTTTTAAATGTTTTACAGCGAAAACACCACGTATATTTATGTTAGCTCACCACCAAATACAAAAAAGCACAGACATTTCTTTCACAGCACAGGTAGCTTGCACAAAACCCCCAAATAGAGATAGAATTAGTCACTAACCAAGAAACAACTTCATCAGATGACAGTCTTATAACATGTTATACAATAAATCTATGTTTTGTTAGAAAAATTTGCATATTTCAGGTATAAATCATAGTTTTACATTGCAGCTACAATCACAAATAGCACCGAAGCAGCAAGAATAACTACAGAGAGCAACGTGAAATACCTAAATACTCATCATAAAACATTTATGAAAAATACATGGTGTACAGCAAATGAAAGATAAACATCTTGTGAATCCAGCCAATATTTCAGATTTTTTAAGTGTTTTACAGCGAAAACACAATATAGCATTATATTAGCGTACCACAATAGCCAACCACACAACCGCATTCATTCACCGCAAAGGTAGCGATCGCAAAAAACCAGCAAAATATATAAAATGATTCACTAACCTTGACAAACTTCATCAGATGACAGTCCTATAACATCATGTTACACAATACATATATGTTCTGTTCGAAAATGTGCATATTTAGCGGTACAAATCGTGGTTTTACAATGTGAATACGTAGCCAAACTGCACAAAATTATCCGGATATATTTCTGACACTCACCTAATCTAATCAAAGAACTCATCATAAACTTTACTAAAAAATACATGTTGTACAGCAAATGAAAGATACACTAGTTCTTAATGCAATCGCCGTGTTAGAATTCTAAAAATAACTTTAGTACGACATACAGCTTACGTTATAGCGAGACAGCGCCTGCAATGAGGGCGGAAAATAGTACTAAACATTTTCCACAGAAATACGAAATAACATCATAAATGGTTCCTACTTTTGCTGAGCTTCCATCAGAATCTTGTACAAGGAGTCCTTTGTCCAGAATAAATCGTTGTTTGGTTTTAGAATGTCCTCTTCTCCTGTCGATTTAGCAACCAAAGCTAGCCAAGTGGCGCGAAGTTGTCCATCTTCACCAAACGCAGAGAACGGAAAACGCCAAAACTCCCGATAAACGTTCAATAATCTGATAAAACTATATTGAAAAAACATACTTTACGATGATATTATCACATATATCAAATAAAATCAAAGCCGGAGATATTAGCCGTCTATACCGAAAGCTTTTCAGAAGGCAATCCAGGGTTCCTTCCCGCGCCTTGCTGAACAAAGGAAATTTGGGGTCACGTCATTCCAAGAGCTCTTGTTCGACCTCAGATCAAGCTAGACACCCCATTCCACCTCCCACTGCCTGTTGACATCTAGTGGAAGGCGTATGAAGTGCATGTATATCCATAGATTTCAAGCAAATGAATAGGAAGGCCCTGGAACAGAGCCTCGATTTCAGATTTTTCACTTCCTGTCTGGAAGTGAAATATATAATTCAAACGGTTTTAGAAACTTGAGAGTGTTTTCTAACCAATAGTAATAATAATATGCATATTGTACGATCTAGAATAGAGTACGAGGCCGTTTAAATTGGGCACGATTTTTTCCCAAAGTGAAAATAGCGCCCCCTATCCCAAAGAAGTTAATGCAACCGCTGTGTCAGATTTCAAAAAAACTTTACGGAAAAAGCAAACCATGCAATGATCTGAGAACGGCGCTCAGGAAAAAAAAATGTATCCGCCATGTTGGAGTCAACAGAAATCAGAAATAACTATTATAAATATTACCTTACCTTTGATGATCTTCATCAGAATGCACTCCCAGGAATCCTAGTTCCACAATAAATGTTTGATTTGTTCGATAATGTCCATTATTTATGTTCAAGTAGCTACTTTTGTTAGGGCGTTTAGTACACAAATCCAAAAGCTCGTGCAGGTCCAGCCGAACGTTGGACGAAAAGTTCAAAAGGTTATATTACAGGTCGTAGAAACATTTCAAACTAAGTATAGAATCAATCTTTAGGATGTTTTTATCATAAATCTTCAATAACGTTCCAACCGGAGAATTCCATTGTCTGTAGAAAAGCCATGGAATGCAGGTCGCTATCATGTGAAATGCGCGTGACCAGGACCTGGCTCTCTGCCAGACCACTGACTCAAAGAGCTCTCATCCGGACCCACATCACAGTAGAAGCCTCATTCAAGTTTCTAAAGACGGTTGACATCTAGTGGAAGACTTAGGAAGTGCAACATAACCAATATCCCACTGTGTATTCAATAGGGGCTGGGTTGATAATCGACCAACCTCAGATTTCTCAGTTCCTGTTTGGATTTCTTCTCAGGTTTTTGCCTGCCATATGAGTTATGTTATACTCACATACATCATTCAAACAGTTTTAGAAACTTCAGAGTGTTTTCTATCCAATACTACTAATAATATGCATATATTAGCAACTGGGACTGAGGAGCAGGCCGTTTACTCTGGGCACCTCTGGGCACCTTTCATCCAAGCTACTCAATACTGCTCCTGCAGCCATAAGAAGTTAACCACATTAGCTCACGAATTAGCAGAGAACTCTGGGCTGGATAATTCTTTAACAAAGTGTGTTTGGGAAATGGAAAAATGTCATAATCACTGTGTTGTTGGCAACTTTCACCTGTATGAGTGTTTTGGTTCTGTGTGGATGTTGTTTGGTTCCATGTGTGAGAGGTTTGATCACCAGGACTCTGGAGAGGTCAATGACGCAACAGATGGTGAGGTACGGACCGAATCCGAGCTCCGGCCAGTGGGATGACGAATACAGGCCTCCAGGCCTAGGAGATGGCTCCGTTTCTTTGTTGGATGAGACTATTTTTAATGTTTAGACTGTTTTTATGAATATTGTAATAAAAATCCTAACAGGAAGCGTTATGATTGGATATAGGCCTATAACAGTCATTGATGAATATCGAATGTACATACATGTATTGGTTTGGATTATTCTTGTATACCATTCATGTTTCCATATAGTGTTTGAGGTATCAGGGTGTATTATTTGGTCATTAAGGGTGGATTGTTAATGGAATTTATATGTTTAAATTAATGATTAGAATATTCCACCCTGAAACCATATAATTGTATGAAATTGATTAGAATCATAAAATTATTATTAATGATGTGTGTAGTTTTAGTCAGTAAAATTATAATAAATTACGTGTGTAGTTTTAGTCAGAATTAGGGTAAAACAATATCTGTACAATATGTCTTTATAGTATCTTAAACACAGACTGTCTGAGCAAAATTCGGTGCCGACCTTGGCTAGGGGCCACTGAGAGATTTGGGAGAGGGCAGGGAGTACTTCTCACGGTCCCTAATCTTGGGGAAGGACAGGGAGTGCTTCTCACGGTCTCCCTAATCTTTGTCGGCTGGGTAGTGATATAGTATGTGTGTAGGATACCTACTGTTCGTGTGTATGTATGTGCGTATGATATCTACTGTGTGTGTGGAAGTATGTGCGCCGCTATAAAATGGATGTCTTTGTATTGTGGACTTCAGAACGTTCTCGTGAATAAACATTTGACTATTGTAGGCTGGGCCTCTGTCTGTTTTCATTTCAACCAGTATCTTACAAATTCTGGGTTGCAGACTGAGTAGTTAATTGAAGTTCAGTTTATGAACATTGAGAACATAATTCTCTTCACAAGACCCTATGCATCTGCCATTTTCTCCTGCTCTTCTACACATATTCATATTCACTCACCTTCACACTCCCATTCATATGCACAAACACACACACCCACACACATCCATAAAATTGTTATTGACATGTATGCTATATTTCCTCTTTTGTATTGTCTTTTCAGTGTGTATTCCTTGCGTTTTATCTCAGCCTATCAGACAGGTCCTGAAGTAATCAAATTAACTGGCCGTGAATGATTATTTACATTTACTTTTACACCTTTTTCTCCCCAACCTTGTCCCATCGCTGCAACTCCCCTACAGACTTGGGAGAGGCTAAGGTCAAGAGCCATGTGTCCTCTGAAACACAACCCTGCCAAGCTTGAAGATTACCATGCGAGGGTATTTAGCGTTCTTTTGTTTCAATTCATCTTCTAAAGTTTACTTTGTTTCTAGAAGGCCAATTTTCTAAAGGAACGCTTTTGTACCTGTGGACTTTATGTAAGAAAGGTACTATATTGTCACTAAGGCACACATATAGCTCTGTTAAGGTATGAACTGCAAGGGTACAATTAGTTACCTATAACTAATGGTATAATGGATGTGTCTTACAGGGTACCACTACAGTGACAAGCGTTTGTACCCCTTTAAGTACAATTCTGTACCTTTTTTTTCTGAGATTTTGCAGTATAAACCAACAACATACTTAACAAAAATAGACCTACAATACACCCCAGTACTGCACATTCTATAAGATCGAGCACATGGAACAGAACATAATACAGTACAAACATAAAGAGATCTCAACATCTTCAGTGAATGGGAGGACTTGGTAATTGGGATCTGCACTGATACTGGCTAATTATGTGATTACAAAGCCTGCTGTAAATTATAATCACAGTACATTATTACGCTATCTGGGACGTGGTCTGTACTTTGGGAGATCTCCTGATCTCAGAATAATAATGTGGAAGTAGTAAAGACACAAACTTAGCTTGCTTCAAAACTGATCCAAATATGGTAGCAGGTAGGCTATAGTTTACCACACACTATACAGAAGGCTATATAGCCACACTTGACGAGGCACTATTCTAGGATGCACGGTGTGCAAAAATTGGACTTTGTAATTGGAAAGAAACGAGGGCAAGATTGCTTACAGGAGTTGAATGTGTGGCATCTATTTGCAGCAGCCGTCCTTTGCTGCTTTTCCTCGGATACAGACTTGTGATATTGAAATTACTTGTGGGAAGCATATTTTGGCTTTAATTTAGTTTTAATATCTGATGAGGCCTCATTTTCTCTGGCCGTGGTTGTTTCTCTCCCTCCCTCATAGTCCTGTAGTCTCCATGACAATATACAAGTTCAGATGTTTGAATCTTATTACTTCTCTTTCCTTCTCCTCAACGATCCCACTAACAGTGCCCCCTCAGAGCACTTCCGTACACACCATCCTGTAATTGCCCATTCTTCAGACAGAGAGCAGAGCAGCAGCAGAGATTGAAAAGGGCACTTTTTATGAGATGCAGAGGTCAGCCACCTAATTAGCAGCCCTCTCGGCCTTTCCATAAATTCACCATACCACCGCTGTTCTCTGTTGCTGTCGCCACCGTGTTCCTATTCATTCTCTATCTCTCCAACCGATGGCCCCTTTGAAGAGATCCCACTACAAAGGAAGATTGGATCCAGCTACTTTTAATTAGCTGCTTTATGTGAGAAAAGACATGCAGTCAAGAAATCTGTAGAGTTACGGGAGCAATTAAGGTCAAGTGCCTTGCTCAAGGGCACATCGACAGATGTGTTTTCACCTAGTCGGCTCGGGGATTCGAACCAGCTACCTTTCGGTTACTGGCCCAAGGCTCTTAACTGCTAGGCTACCTGCCGCCACACAGAGAGGAAAATACAGTACAAACACTGCCATAACCTGGCAGCTCCCAATTCAATACACATAGCCTTGAAAAGGTAATCACAAGCTGAGAAATAGGAGGCAGGAGAGCACTGGTTCCTGGGCACATCTATTGATGTGCCCTTGAGCAAGGCACTTAACCCTAATTGCTCCCGTAAGTCGCTCTGGATAAGAGTTTCTGCTAAATGACCTACAGGTTGATAAGGCTCTATCGATACAGACACAGTAGATAGACAGGGTTTGGTTTTGAGACAGAGCCAGTTCCCTGCTTCTCCTGTAGTACAGACCGTATCTCCTGAAAGCCAGCCAGGCAATAAGCACCATTACCACCATGACTGTTCTGTTGTTGGGGCTCTAAATTGAGTGGGCTGATAGATTCGCTGCGTCTCTCTCTCTGGACAGAGGGAGCAGCGGATTATAGTATCATCTCCAGCCACTGGGGAAAAGCCTCAACCCCAGTGAAATAGATATCAACCTAGGCCTTTGTTTAGTTCTTCTAAACAAAGCTTAAAACCCCAAACAGCAAGCAATGCAGATGTAGAAGCACAGTGGCTAGGAAAAACTCCCTAGAAAAGGAGTACTGTACTGTACCTGCCCCCTTCCTGTGCCCATTGTCCCCCTTCTCCCTCCTCTTATTCTCCTGTGCGGTGGCGTGCTGAGGGTTGAGGTGGTCTGAGAGCCTGGAGTCATGCTCTTATATAACACCCACACAAATAATGTAGTGTGAAAGACAACCGCTGCGTGAGCAGAGGGAAACAAATCCTGCCTGAACACTACAGTGCTGCTGTTGAGTGCATGGCTCCTACCATTACTACTTTAAGAGGGACAGGAATAGGGGCTGGGAAAAGGGACAGGGGGGGAAAGGACTGGGTCAGGGACGGGGGCACACACTGGTTGAATCAATGTTGTTTCCACATAATTTCAATGAAATTACGTTGAACCAATGTGGAATAGACGTTGAATTGACGTCTGTGCCCAGGGGGTTGGGGCCATTATAAAGACAGGGACAGGGGCTGCTGGAAGCTGTTTTCTTTTCTCTCTTTCAAGGAGATTAGTTGTATCTGGAAATCTCCTTTACCCACATCGAGACACAAGCAGGACAATCCAACCATACCTCTGCAAATCAAATCGTATTGGTTGTATACACAAATTTGCTATGTTATTGCAGGTGCAGTAAAAAAAATAGTTTTTCTAGTTCCAACAGTGCAGTAATACCAAGCAATAAAACATTTAAACAGCAAGTAAACATTATTAAAGTGAACAGTGCACTCAGAACAGCATCAATTCGTCGGGGCATGGACTCTACAAGGTGTTGACAGTGTTCTACAGGGATGCTGGCCCATTTTTTTCTCCAATGCTTCCCACAGTTGTCAAGTTGTCTGGATGTCCTTTGGGTGGTGGACCATTCTTGATACACACGTGAAATGGTTGAGCGTGTTCTTGTCAGAAAACCAGTGCCCCTAGCATCTACTACCATACCATGTTTAAGACACTTAAATCTTTTGTCTTGCCCATTTACCCTTTGAATGGCACACATACACAATCCATGTCTCAATTCCAAATCAAAATGTATTTGTCATGTGCGCCGAATACAACCGGTGTAGACCTTACAGTGAAATGCTTACTTACAGGCCCTAACCAACAGTGCAGTGTTTAAGTAAAAAAAAATAGGTATTAGGTAAACAATAGATAAGTAAAACAAATTATAAACAACCACGTTACAAAGATCATGAAAAATAACAGCAAGGCTATAACAGTAGCGAGGCTACAGTTGAAGTCAGAAGTTTACATACACTTAGGTTGGAGTCATTAAAACTAGTTTTTAAACCACTCCACACATTTCTTGTTAACAAACTATAGTTTTGGCAAGTCGGTTAGGACATCTACTTTGTGCATGACACAAGTAATTTTTCCAACAATTGTTTACAGACAGATTATTTCACTTATAATTCACTGGAATTCACTGTATCACAATTCCAGTGGGTCAGAAGTTTACATACACTAAGTTGACTGTGCCTTTAAACAGCTTGGAAAATTCCAGAAAAGTATGTCATGGCTTTAGAAGCTTCTGATAGGCTAATTGACATAATTTGAGTCAATTGGAGGTGTACCTGTGGATGTATTTTAAGGCCTACCTTCAAACTCAGTGACTCTTTGCTTGACATCACGGGAAAATCAAAAGAAATCAGCCAAGACCTCAGAAAAAGAATTGTAGACCTAAACAAGTCTGGTTCATCCTTGGGAGCAATTTCCAGATGCCTGAAAGTACCACATTCATCTGTACAAACAATAGTACGCAAGTATAAACACCATTGGACCACGCAGCCGTCATACCGCTCAGGAAGGAGACGCGTTCTGTCTCCTAGAGATGAACATACTTTGGTGCGAAAAGTGCAAATCAATCCCAGAATAACAGCAAAGGCCCATGTCAAGATGCTGGAGGAAACAGGTACAAAAGTATCTATATCCACAGTAAAACGAGTCCTATATCGACATAACCTGAAAGGCTGCTCAGCAAGGAAGAAGCCACTGCTCCGAAACCGCCATAAAAAAGCCAGACTACGGTTTGCAACTGCACATGGGGACAAAGATCGTACCTTTTTGGAGAAATGTCCTCTGGTCTGATGAAACAAAAATAGAACTGTTTGGCCATAATGACCATCGCTATGTTTGGAGTAAAAAGGGGGTGGCTTGCAAGCCGAAGAACACCATACCAACCGTGAAGCACGGGGGTGGCAGCATCATGTTGTGGGGGTGCTTTGATGCAGGAGGGACTGGTGCACTTCACAAAATAGGTGGCATAATGAGGATGGAAAATTATTGAAGCAATATCTCAAGACATCAGTCAGGAAGTCAAAGCTTGGTCACAAATGTGTCTTTCAAATGGACAATGACCCCAAGCATACTTCCAAAGTTGTGGCAAGATGGCTTAAAGACAACAAAGTCAAGGTATTGGGAGTGGCCATCACAAAGCCCTGACCTCAATCACATAGACAATTTGTGGACAGAACTGAAAAAGCATGTGCGAGCAAGGAGGCCTACAAACCTGACTCTGTTACACCAGCTCTGTCAGGAGGAATGGGCCAAAATTCACCCAACTTATTGTGGGAAGCTTGTGGAAGGCTACCCGAAACGTTTGACACAAGTTAAACAATTTAAAAGGCAATGCTACCAAATAGTGATTGAGTGTATGTAAACTTCTGACCCACTGGGAATGTGATGAAATAAATAAAAGCTGAAATAAGTAATTCTATCTATTATTATTCTGACATTTCACATTCTTTTTTTTTTCAATTTAAAGTTTTATTAAGTTTTCAAACAACCAACCAAACACATTCCACATTCACAGATGTGACAGACTTAAAAAAAATAAAAAATAAAAATAATAATAATAAAAGAATTTTTTTTTTTATATATATATATATATACATATATACATACCTACATATACATACATACACACATACACACAAATAATAATTATAACACAATTTAAAATGTAGAACTTGCAGCAGCACTATCAAGGTTCTTATTTGCTATTTCCAGCCTTAGCTGAGATGACGAGCCAATGATTAGTTTTTAGATTTTACAGCACCTTACACAACACGCATCTGCTCACCTCCCCGATCCCCCCATTCACTCTGTCCAATTTGAGATATAGTGGAGTAGTGGAGACCAGAGTCTATCAAACTTGGGCTGTCTCTTGTGGAGGTCATAAGTGAGCTTTTCAAGAGGGAGAAAGTCAACAATCTGGTCAATCCACATTTTAAATGTAGGAGAGGTACTAGAGGCCCACAATAGAAGGATACATTTCTTAGCAAAGTATGTAATGGTCATGAGCAAATTTTCTCTGTCAGGATCAAGAACAAAGTCCTGCTGGGCATTAAGAAGATAGAGACACGGGGTCATATCAAACTGTACATCTAGTATTTTCTGTGCAGCAGTATGTATAGATTGCCAAAATCTGGCAATCTCTCTACAGCTCCAAAATACATGCATATAGGTTCCACTTTCAGAGGTACATCTTTTACAGTTAGGAGAAATGTCTGTTTTCATTTTATGGAGTCTCAAGGGAGTGTAATAAAATTTGTACAAAAATTTGTAATTCGATTCTTTCATTTTTACATTAGTAGAGGAGCAGTATACCCTGTCGCAAACCTCCGCCCATAACTCATCACTGATAGTCAGACCAAGGTCCTTTTCCCAGATTATTTTCAAAGGAGTAAAGGAGGAGCCTCCTTTCTCAGAAAGGAGTCTATAGATATAGGATATTTTGCCTTTAATGGATTGTGCTGTGACAAGAAGGGTTTCAACTTCGTTCAACTGAGTTCTAAACCTCCTCTTGGAAGTAAATGAGGAGATGACATGTCTAATTTGAAGATATTTTAAAAAATGGGATCTTGGCACATTGAATTCACTGCAGAGCTCTTGAAAGGATTTCAGTGTAGTGGTCTTCTGATGAAATAGGTCTGAAAAGGTCCTGATTCCTAGAGTATGCCAAAGATTAAAGTTGGCATCCCTCAGGGCTTTTGGCAAGTCTGGGTTGCCTACTATAGGCGAGTGAGAGCATATTTGGGAGGAGATGCCCAGGTATTTCTTACAGTCCCTCCACGCTAGTAGGGTGCTGTAAATCACAAATGTTTTGGCTATGTTGCCCACTTCACTAAAGTTATTAATGAATATAGTTGAGCTTAGTGGCAATGAACCACAGGATTGGGCTTCTATCTGGATCCACGTTGACTCTTGTCTGTTTGTGATCCATGTTAGCATGTTGCGGATTTGGGCAGACCAGTAGTACAATTGAAGGGAGGGAAGGGCAAGACCGCCCTTAGATTCAGGTTTCGATAGAGTGGAGAGCTTGATCCTAGGTTTTTTATTGCCCCATATAAATTTGGTGATGCTTTGGTTAATTGTTTTGAAAAAGGAAGCTGGGAGATAGCATGGGAGCATCTGAAATAAATAGTTCAGTCTAGGGAGGATGTTCATACGGATTACATTAATTCTTCCTACTAAGCTAATTGGGAGGGAGATCCAGGTTTGGAGGTTGTTTTTGATTCGATCCAGGAGTGGAAGATAATTCTCCTTGAAAAGCCTATTCAGATCTGGTGTTATGAATATCCCAAGGTATTGAAACCCCTGTGTCTTCCATTGGAATGGGCATAGTGTCTTCATAGAACTGGTGAGTGTAATATTGAGAGGGCAGACAGTGGATTTGTTAAAATGTATCTTATAACCTGAAAACGTGCCATACTGAGCAATTGTGTCTAAAATGGGAGGAAGGGATTTCTCAGGGTTGGATATGTAGAGCAAGACATCATCCGCGTAAAGCGAAATCTTGTGCTGCAGGCCGCCTGCAGGAACACCTGTAATACTTGAATTGCTCCTTATCAACTCTGCCAGAGGCTCCGCCCCCAACAAGTAGAGCAGGGGGGATAGCGAGCACCCTTGTCTTGTGCCCCGTCCCAAAGGGAATCTGTCAGAGTTCAGTCCGTTAGTAGTCACCATGGCATTTGGATGAGAGTATAGTGATTTGATCCATTTAATAAAGTTTGGGCCCATATTGAACTTTTCTAAGACTGAGAACAAAAAGCTCCACTCCATCCTGTCGAACGCTTTCTCAGCATCCAGTGAAGCCAGCAGGACAGGGGTCTTCTGTGCGTTTACTTGATCAATAATATCAAAAAGACGGCGAATGTTATCAGAAGAGTATCTGTCTCTAATAAATCCAGTTTGGTCCGCTTTTATTATTTTGGGAAGAAGAGTGTTTAGTCTTTTGGCCAGCAATTTGGTAATTATTTTGTAGTCGAAATCCAACAAGCTTATGGGCCGGAAGGAGGAGCAGGATAGGGGGTCCTTGTCTTTTTTGAGCAACACTGTAATGCGAGCTGTGCGCATTGAGTCTGGGAGAACTCCGTTTTTGCAAAAATCCTCCAGCATTGGCATGAAAATAGGGCTAAGCTGGGGCCAAAAAGCTTTGTAGAACTCTCTGGGGAATCCATCTGGGCCTGGGGACTTGTTAGGTGGCATGGAGGTAATTGCCTCCAGGATCTCCTCAGGAGTGAAGGGGGAGTTGAGATCTTCTTGGTCAGTCTCTGATAGTTTAGGTAGCGAGATTCCCTCTAGGAAGGAGTGGAGTTCTGCTTCCGTGTGTTTTCTCTCAGAGGTATATAGTTTGCAGTAAAAATCATGAAAAGTTAAATTGATCTTTTTTGGGTCATATGTGACCTCGTCCTCTGCTGTTCGGATAGCCATAATTGTACGCTCTGACTGCTCTTTTTTTAATTGATAAGCAAGCAATCTACTAGGCCTATTGCTATACTCATGGTATTTCTGTTTAGTAAAGAAAACTTTTTTTTTAATCTCCCGAGTATAGTCCAAATTCAGTTTGACTTTGGCTGCTTTAAGTTGACTCCAGGAGGTGCTGTCTGTGGATTGTTTATGTACTTTTTCACAGCGTTCCAGCTCCCTCTCCAGATCTAGCCTGTGTGCTTCCATTGCTTTTTTCTTAGAGGAAGCATATGCAATTAGATGACCTCTTAGTGTGGCTTTAGCAGCGTCCCACATTGTGGCCGGAGAAACAGGAGAATCTTTGTTGCCTTGTGTGTAGTTGTCTATCCATGTAGTTACCAATGTATGGAATGCTTCGTTTGATAGCATGGAGGTGTTGAATTTCCAGCTCTTTGACCTCGGGATGTTTTTGCAGAGGTCAAAGCGGAGGTGGACAAAGGCGTGATCCGAAAGCGCTATGGGTCCGATTCTACACGTGGCTGAATTTATGAAACTCTTTGGGATAAAAATGTAATCTATACGGGAGTAGGTGTTATGGACATTAGAGTAGTATGTATAGTCCATAGATGAGCTATTAGTCTCTCTCCAGATATCTATCAGTCCCATCTCTTTAGTAAGAGAGTTCAACATCTTTGCAGATCTAGGATTTGTGGTGGGGACTTGAGATGATTTGTCTAGGGTTGGGTTCAGGGTACAATTAAAATCTCCGGCCAACACTCCAAAGGAAACACAATGCTCATTGAACAGGGTTATCATTTTCGACATAAAAGCAGGAGTATCTGTGTTAGGGGCGTATATGTTTAAGAGAGTAATTGGTTGCCCATACAGTGACCCAGTTATCAAAATAAATCTCCCCTCCGGATCAGATATGTTTTTGTCAATTATGAATGGAACATTCTTATGGATAAGTATGGCTGTGCCTCTACTGTTGGATTTGAAAGATGAGAAATACACCTGTCCCACCCAAGCTCTGCGGAGTTTGACATGTTCAGCATCACAGAGGTGTGTCTCTTGCAATAGCGCGATGTCTGCTTTTTCCTTTTTTAGAGCACATAGTATCTTTTTCCGTTTTATTGCATGACCTAGACCATGGCAGTTCCATGTCAATAGATTTAAGGTACTAGTCATCGTCATCGAACAGTAATCGAACTTTAGTGCAAGTCATCTCTGGGTAAAGGTGGATAGTAGTTACAGCTGCGTTCACATAAAAGGAAAATAAATGGTTTACATAAAATAACAGTCTCTGAACACCCCAGCCGAGTTCCCAAACAACTCGACATATCCCGTTGGATCTATTACCTCCCCGCTCAGTCACAATTCTGTGTTCCAACAACAACAACAAAAAAAACGGGAACAGTTAGCAACGCACAACGTCTCCCCCTCCCCACCAAAGAAATGCCTCATCCTCTCCGCCCCGCATTGGGTAAATGACAACGTAGCCCCCGTCCAGACCACATTAAAAATGGGAGAAAATAAAATCAATAGCCCAGCCTACATATAGTAGGCCTAGGTTATAATATGGAGCCTATCCCTCTCAGCTAAAGGAACATAAATATAGATTAGACGGCTATAATGACATTTAGCAGGGCGGGTGGGTCTTTGGATATCGGCTATATGTTGTCTTACCTCCTTTAGTAATAATAGTAATCGCATTTAGTCATTGGTCCATTTCTCATTGACCGGGGTTGTCTTTCAAAAAACGTTTTGCCTCTTCGGGAGTTTTGAAGTGTCGCAGGGCTCCTTGGTAAAGAATCCTGAGCTCGTTTGGGTATTTGAATCCCCTAAAGATGCCTCGGTCAATGGAGCATTTCTTCACCTCGTCAAACTCTCGGCGCTTTCGGCGTATTCCAGCTGACAGGTCCTGGAGTAAGATGAGTTTGGCGTTTCCCACTGTAATGGTGTTGGTTTTCGCCGCCTGTAGGACTCGTTCCTTGTCGGTGAATCTCAAGAAACGTATGGTGATTGGGCGCGGTGGTTGTCTGGCTGCTGGTGGGGGCCTCAGTGCTCGGTGAGCTCTCTCGAGTTCTATGGGTCTGTCGGTGGACAGGTGGAGCCACTCGGGAAGTTTGTCTTGCAGGTAGCGGATCAGTGGCATGTTTCCCTCTTCTTTTTCGCCCAGATTTAATAGAACACAATTATTCCTTCGCCCCCTGTTTTCCAGGTCCTCTGTTTTCTCTTCCAGCTGCTCTATTTTTTTTTTAGCATATGCTATTGTTTCCATGGCGTCTGTCAATAAGTTTTCCGTGGATAGGATTCGCCTCTCTGCCTCGTCCAGGCGCCCCGCGTTTATGGTTATCTTGTTGTTTATGTCAGGCAAAGCATTTTCCAGGATTGTCACCTTGCCCCCTATCGCACTGAGCTGAGCGTTAATGGCATCTAGTTTAGTGTTGAGTTCTGTACGTTGGGATCTCAGCTCAGAAAAGATGTCTTCGACAGAGTGCGAGGTTGGCCTTCGTTGGGCCTCGGGGGGGAACGGGTCCTCTTGCTCCTGGCTAATGGCGCTAGCTTTTTCTGAAGCTAGCTGCTTCTTGGAGGCTTTTTCCGTCGCTAGTGCTCGAGTCCGGGTAAAAATGTCACCTGTAGTGTCGCCTTTTGTAGCCGCCATGACTTTTTGACTAAAGCTAAATGAGTTTAAACTTGAAGTGGAGGTAAGATTAGGAATTGGAAACTACTTGTGCGGAGCTCCTAGTTCATGCGGCCATCTCGTTCAGGGGTCACGTGATCCCCCTCACATTTCACATTCTTAAAATAAAGTGGTGATCCTAACTGACCTAAGACAAGGAATTTTTACGAGGATTAAATGTCAGGAATTGTGAATTTCTGTGTTTAAGTGTATTTGGCTTAAGGTGTATGTAAACTTCAGACTTCAACTGTATATACAGTGGGGAGAACAAGTATTTGATACACTGACAATTTTGCAGGTTTTCCTACTTACAAAGCATGTAGAGGTCTGTAATTTTTATCATAGGTACACTTCAACTGTGAGAGAAGGAATCTAAAACAAAAATCCAGAAAATCACATTGTATGATTTTTAAGTAATTAATTTGCATTTTATTGCATGACATAAGTATTTGATACATCAGAAAAGCAGAACTGAATATTTGGTACAGAAACCTTAGTTTGCAATTACAGAGATCATACGTTTCCTGTAGTTCTTGACCAGGTTTGCACACACTGCAGCAGGGATTTTGGCCCACTCCTCCATACAGACCTTCTCCAGATCCTTCAGGTTTCGGGGCTGTCGCTGGGCAATACGGACTTTCGGCTCCCTCCAAAGATTTTCTATTGGGTTCAGGTCTGGAGACTGGCTAGGCCACTCCAGGACCTTGAGATGCTTCTTACGGAGCCACTCCTTAGTTGCCCTGGCTGTGTGTTTCGGGTCGTTGTCATGCTGGAAGACCCAGCCACGACCCATCTTCAATGCTCTTACTGAGGGAAGGAGGTTGTTGGTCAAGATCTCGCGATACATGGCCCCGTCCATCCTCCCCTCAATACGGTGCAGTCGTCCTGTCCCCTTTGCAGAAAAGCATCCCCAAAGAATGATGTTTCCACCTCCATGCTTCACGGTTGGGATGGTGTTCTTGGGGTTGTACTCATTCTTCTATTCCTCCAAACACGGCGAGTGGAGTTTAGAGCAAAAAGCTCTATTTTTGTCTCATCAGACCACATGACCTTCTCCCATTCCTCCTCTGGATCATCCAGATGGTCATTGGCAAACTTCAGACGGGCCTGGACATGCGCTGGCTTGAGCAGGGGGACCTTGCGTGCGCTGCAGGATTTTAATCCATGACGGCGTAGTGTGTTACTAATGGTTTTCTTTGAGACTGTGGTCCCAGCTCTCTTCAGGTCATTGACCAGGTCCTGCCGTGTAGTTCTGGGCTGATCCCTCACATTCCTCATGATCATTGATGCCCCACGAGGTGAGATCTTGCATGGAGCCCCAGACCGAGGGTGATTGACCGTCATCTTGAACTTCTTCCATTTTCTAATAATTGTGCCAACAGTTGTTGCCTTCTCACCAAGCTGCTTGGCTATTGTCCTGTAGCCCATCCCAGCCTTGTACAGGTCTACAATTTATCCCTGATGTCCTTACACAGCTCTCTGGTCTTGGCCATTGTGGAGAGGTTGGAGTCTGTTTGATTGAGTGTGTGGACAGGTGTCTTTTATACAGATAACGAGTTCAAACAGGTGCAGTTAATACAGGTAATGAGTGGAGAACAGGAGGGCTTCTTAAAGAAAAACTAACAGGTCTGTGAGAGCCGGAATTCTTACTGGTTGGTAGGTGATCAAATACTTATGTCATGCAATAAAATGCAAATTAATTACTTAAAAATCATACAATGTGATTTTCTGGATTTTTGTTTTAGATTCCGTCTCTCACAGTTGAAGTGTACCTATGATAAAAATGACAGACCTCTACATGCTTTGTAAGTAGGAAAACCTGCAAAATCGGCAGTGTATCAAATACTTGTTCTCCCCACTGTACAGGCACCGGTTAGTCGGGCTAATTGAGGTAGTATATACATGTACATATTGTTAAAGTGACTATGCATATATGATAAACAGAGAGTAACAGCAGCATAAAATAGGGGTTGGGGGGGTGGGACAATGCAAATAGTCCGGGTAGCCATTTGATTACCTGTTCAGGAGTCTTATGGCTTGGGGGTAAAAGCTGTTGAGAAGCCTTTTGGTCCTAGACTTGGTGCTCCGGTACCGCTTGCCATGCGGTAGTAGAGAGAACAGTCTATGACTGGGCTGGCTGGGGTCCTTGACAATTTTTAGGGCCCTCGCTTCATACTCGTCGCCAAACCCACTGGCTCCAGGTCATCTCCAAGTCTTTGCTAGGTAAAGCCCCGCCTTATCTCTGCTCACTGGTCACCAGAGCAGCACCCACCCGTAGCATGCACTCCAGCAGGTATATCTCACTGGTCACCCCCAAAGCCAATTCCTGCTTTGGCCGCCTTTCCTTCCAGTTCTCTGCTGCCAATGACTGGAACGATCTGCAAAAATCACTGAAGCTGGAGACTCATATTTCCCTCACCTAACTTTAAGTACCAGCTGTCAGAGCAGCTCACAGATCACTGCACCTGTACATAGCCCATCTAGATCACTGCACCTGTACATAGCCCATCTGTTAATAGCCCATCCAACTACCTCCTCCCCATACTGTATTTATTTATTTGTCTTGCTCCTTTGCACCCCAGTATCTCTTCTTGCACATGCATCTTCTGCACATCTATCACTCCAGTGTTTAATTGGTATATTGTAATAACTTCGCCACCATGGCCTATTTATTGCCTTACCTCCCTTATCTTACCTCATTTGCACACACTGTATATAGACTTTTTCTACTGTATTATTGATTGTATGTTTGTTTATTCCATGTGTAACGCTGTGTTGTTATATGTGTCGAACTGCTTTGCTTTATCTTGGCCAGGTCGCAGTTGTAAATGAGAACTTGTTCTCAACTAGCCTACCTGGTTAAACTTTTGGTGAAATAAAAATAAAAAAATAAATAAAACGCCTGGTGCAGAGGTCCTGGATGGCAGGCAGCTTAGCCCCAGTGATATACTCGGCCGTACGCACTATCCTCTGAAGTGCCTGCGGTCGGAGGCTGAGCAGTTGCCGCACCAGGCAGTGATGTAACCAGTCAGGATGCTCACAGTGTTGCAGCTGTAGAACCTTTTGAGGATCTGAGTACCCATGCCAGATCTTTTTAGTTTCCTGAGGGGGAATAGGCTTTGTCGTGCTCTCTTCACGACTGTCTTGGTGTGTTTGGAGCATTCTAGTTTGTTGGTGATGTAGACACCAAGGAACTTGAACCTCTCAACCTGCTCCACTACAGCCCTGTCGATGAGAATGGGGGCATGCTCGGTCCTCCTTTTCCTGTAGTCCACAATCATCTCCTTTGTCTTGATTATGTTGAGGGATAGGTTGTTATTCTGGCACCACCCGGCCAGGTCTCTGACCTCCTCCCTATAGGCTGTCTCGTCGTTGTCGGTGATCAGGCTGTTGTGTCGTCTGCAAACTTAATGGTGTTGGTGTCGTGCCTGGCCACGCAGTTGTGGGTAAACAGGGAGTATAGGAGGGGACTGAGCACGCACCCCTGAGGGGCTCCAGTGTTGAGGATCAATGTGGTGGATGTGTTGCTATCTACCCTCACCACCTGGGGGTGGCCCGTCAGGAAGTCCAGGATCCAGTTGAAGAGGGAGGTGTTTAGTCCCAGGATCCTTTGCTTAGTGATGAGCTTGGAGGGTACTATGGTGTTGAACGCTGAGCTGTCGTCAATGAATAGCATTCTCACGTAGGTGTTCCTTTTGTCCAGGGTGGAAAGGGCAGTGTGGAGTGCAATTGATATTGCATCATCTGTGGATCTGTTTGGAGTGGGTCTAGGAAAATTGGAGTGGGTCTAGGATTTCTGGGATAATGGAGTTAATGTGAGCCATTACCAGCCTTTCAAAGCACTTCATGGCTACGGACATGAGTGCTACAGATCTGTAGTCATTTAGGCAGGTTGCCTTGGTGATCTTGGGCACAGGGACTATGGTGGTCTGCTTGAAACATGTTGGTATTACAGACTCAATCAGGGACATGTTGAAAATGTCAGTGAAGACACTTGCCAGTTGGTCAGCACATTCCTGGAGCACACGTCCTGGTTATCCGTCTGGCCCCGCGGCCTTGTGAATGTTGACCTGTTTAGAGGTCTTACTCACGTCGGCTATGGAGAGCGTGATCACACAGTCGTCCGGAACAGCTGATGCTCTCATGCATGCCTCAGTGTTGCTTGCATCGAAGCGAGCATAGAAGTGATTTAGCTCGTCTGGTAGGCTCGTGTCACTGGGCATCTCGCGGCTGTGTTTCACTTTTGTAGTCTGTAATGCCCATCACATAAGATGAGCGTCGGAGCCGGTGTAGTACGATTCAATCTTAGCCCTGTATTGACGCTTTGCCTGTTTGATGGTTCGTCGGAGGGCATAGCAGGATTTCTTATAAGCTTCAGGGTTAGAGTCCAGCACCTTGAAAGTGGTAGCTCTACCCTTTAGCTCAGTGCGAATGTTGCCAGTGATCCATGGCTTCTGGTTGGGGTATGTACGTACAGTCACTGTGGGGACGACGTCATTGATGCACTTATTGATAAAGCCAGTGACTGATGTGCTGTACTCCTCAATGCCATCGGAAGAATCCCAGAACATGTTCCAGTCTGTGCTAGCAAAACAGTCCTGTAGTTTAGCATCTGCTTGATCTGACCGCTTTTTAATAGACTGAGTCACTGGTGCTTCCTGCTTAAATTTTTTGCTTGTAAGCCGGAATCAGGAGGATAGAATTGTGGTCAGATTTACCAAATGGAGGGCGTGAGTTGGGGTGGGCATTCTATATTTTGTGTTTCTATGATTTTCTATTTCTATGTTTTGGCTGGGTATGGTTCCCAATCAGGGACAGCTATCTATCGTTGTCTCTGATTGGGAACCATACTTAGGTAGCTCTTTTTTTCACCTGTGTTTGTGGGAAGCTGACTTTTGTTTAGGGCACATAGTCTGTAGCTTCACGGTTTGTTTTTGTAGTGTTTGTTGTTTTGTTCGGCGTCATTTTGATCAAATAAAGAGAAAATGTACGCTCACCACGCTGCACCTTGGTCCTCTGCTTTCAACAGCCGTGACACTGTGTGTAGAGTACAGGTGATCTCGATTTTTTTTCCTCTGGTTGCACATTTAACATGTTGATAGAAATTAGGTAAAACTGATTTAAGTTTCCCTGCATTAGTCCCCGGCCACTAGGAGCACCGCCTCTGGGTGAGCGGTTTCCTATTTGCTTATTTCCTTATACAGCTGACTGAGTGCTGTCTTAGTGCCAGCATCCGTCTGCTGTGTTAAATAAACAGCCAAGAAAAGTATTGATGAAAACTCTCTTGGCAAATAGTGTGGTATACAGCTTATCATAAGATACTCTACTTCAGGCGAGCAAAATCTAGAGACTTTCTTAGATTTCGTGCACCAGCTGTTGTTTACAAATATGCACAGACCGCCCCCCCTCGTCTTACCTGAGTGTACTGTTCTATTTAGCCAGTGCAGCGTATATACAGCTAGCTGAATATCCATAAAGTATAAAGTATGTCATCATTCAGCCACGATTCCGTGAAACATAAGATGTTACAGTTTCGGATGTCCCGTTGGTAGGATATTCGTGACCGTACCTCGTCTAATTGTCCAATGATTGTATGTTGACGAGTAATACTGACGGCAATGGCAGCTTTCCCACTTGCCATCTGCGGAGCCTTACGAGGCACCCCGCTCTGTGTCCTCTGTACCCGCGTCCCTTTCTCTTGCCAATGACAGGCATGTTGGCCTTGTCGGGTGTTCGAAGTACATCCTGGGCATCCTGCTTGTTGAAGAAAAAATCTTTGTCTAATCCGAGGTGAGTGATTGCTGTCCTGATATCCAGAAGCTCTTTTTTGTTGTAAGATACGGTGGCAGAAACATTATGTACAAAATAAGTTACAAATAACGTGAAAAAAAACCACATAGCACAATTGGTTAGGCGCCTGTAAAACTGTTGCCATTTCTTCCGCGGCCATTTTATAATTTGTCTAGAGGCTTAAAACATTTTCTTTAACCTGTCTCCTCCCCTTCATCTAAACTGATTGAAGGGATTTTAACAAGTGACTAAGGGACTCACTAAGGGATCATAGTTTTCACCTGGATTCACCTGGTCATGGTGTCCTTAATGTTTTGTACACTCAGTGTATGTACATTGGGCAGCAGTCTCTAAGGCTAGTAGCAGTGACTAAGGTTCAGGGCAGGGTACTGGGCGGAGGCCGGCTTGTGGTGACTGTTTAACAGTCTGATGGCTTGGAGATAGAAGCTGTTGCTCAGTCTCTCTGCAAAACTTAATTTCTCCAAATTCAGATTAGATTTTTGTTCAGTACCAGAGGGGGATCATGGGTAGTGAGGCCAGAGTTTAGACAACTAGGCCCAGACTACCAGTTCTATGGGTCAATAGTACACTGGTAAGCAGTGCCCACAAGGGCCCAGTTGGCGATAGTGCTAGACTATTGTCACGAGGGTAGATCTCTGATTGTAGAGGGTCATCCTGTCGGTATGGTGCAGGTTGGGACAGATGAAGCATGGCAGAGGGGGAGGAGTGACGGGATGGAGGGATGGCAGGAGAAGCAGATGGAGGAAGGATGTAACAATGCTGCACCCTTGCAGCCGGGGAACCAGAGGATAGACAGAATGAGAAAAAGAGGGCAGAGGAGGACAGAGGAGTGTGTGATAAATGTGTTGTTTTGGCTACGCCTGATTAGACAGCTGAATTGTGACCTGTGGCGGGCAGATCTGGCCGTGCCAGGCAGTGCCTCTGGGACAGGCTTTTCACATACTAATCTGCCCTGACCCCCAGGCCCTTACAAGGCCAACGACAGGCGGGCAGCAGGGCACAGTGGCCAGTAGATAACCCCCAACAGTAGCTTCCCTCCTAACAACACCCATGATGATACCAGGGCAACACATGTCATGTGGACTGGAGCTGGGGGGTAGACAGGATGGGGTCTAATGGGATGATGGTTGTCTGCACCGACTACAGTACAACCACCATTCAAATGATACTCATGGAAGTGGAGGCTGATACATTGGATTCTAATAATGTAAGTTTAATACTCTTTATCCCGACCAACATTTATATTTACCATCAATCCAAGAGCCAAACTGTTCTCGCACTTTTCTTTAACCTCTATCACTTTCCCAAAATCCCCTCTTCCAACCAACCGCCTATCAGACCGTGGTTTTTAATGCAAGACTGTGCTTAAGGGTATTCAAAGTTAGAATAGTCCCAAAATGACTGACTACTTCAAAGGCTCCGTGTTTAGAAACAAACTCCCGCGGTGGCGGGCCTGGAGAATTGGGTTATGGAGAGCTTGCCAACATAGTATTGGTCTAAGGGGCATTGCCATTCACGTAAAATTGTGTGTCTATGCCTAATGTGGGATGCAGTAAAATATCAGGACAAAGTACTCTACCAGAAAATATGTAATGAGAGAGAGAGACATCCATCCATCCAACAAACAAACAAACACTCGGGGGCAAGTGGCAGACACGTCTGAGCCATGAGGTGATATCCACCTGCTCACCAGGATGTAAATTGACAGACTGGCTCTTCCATGGGGGAGTCTGAGGCACCTGGGGTCTATCACCACAATCTCCGTCTGTCTCTATAGAAGTCTGCTCTGCATCTCAAATGTCACCCTTCCCCCTATATAGTGCACTACTTTTGACAAGGGCCCATAGGGCTCTGGTCAAATGTAGTGCACTATATAGGAAAATAGGCTGACATTTGGGACGCATCCCTGCTCCCCCATCTCTCTCACTCCCCAGCCAGTCCAAAGCCAACGATCCCTGAACCACTCAAATACTGCAACAGCAGGTGCAATTTCATCAAAATAGGCCATAACTGTCAGCATCATGGAAAATGATGACGCCCATCTGTTAACTACAGTGTGTGTTATTTTGCAAGAATTGATTGTGGTACGTTTGAGGTAGGCTAAACACTATTATTACGTCTGATCCTTTCTTTCAGCGTTTGTTGGAAAGTGTCATGACATGTCAATGAAGGTGTAACGGCACTTTTCTCTTCCTGACTTGGCCTCATGAGAATAAGCATCAGCTGAGTGTCTGAGTCACAAAGATCCTATTACATTTCTATAGGTAATTCTATAGTCTGAGTAATGTAATTTACTAAAAAGAGAGAGGAAGTCAGACTCAGTGGAGGGTAGGACCATCCTCCTCAGTGAATTTCAAAAAAATAAAAAAGGTAAAACACTGAAAATGTTATCCTTTTTAGATAAAACTATACTAAATATATTCACGTCACCAAATAATTGATTAAAACACACTGTTTTGAAATGAAGGTCTACAGTAGCCTCAACAGCACTCTGTAGCATAGCACCATGGTGTAGATGGAGTTCTCACCCCCTTCCATAGACTTACACAGTAATTATCACAACTTCCGGAGGACGTCCTCCAACCTATCAGAGCTTAATTTCTTCAAAAATGAAGGAGAAGCAAGAGAGAGAGAGAGGGAGTGTCTTTTTTTTTCAGTTTCCCTTACTTAGCTAGCAAATGCAGCTGGCTGGTTTAGTTACTCAAACACCCGGCTCAAACAGAGGGATGCTATGTTAGCTAGCTGGCTATGACAGTAGTTCTATTAGCTATGTTGACTAGGACGTTACTTTAGCTAATATGGTGACAACGATGTAGGCTGTGTGTAGCGGTTATGACATGGTTTGGCTTGGAAAGGTTTTTTAGCCTGGTCACATACAGCTGATGTGTTGTTCATTGAAGTCCACAAACAAAGGGAAAAGGTGAGAGGAGTAGAGTGCATTAAGGCGAGAAGGAATACAAAGTGGCTACTATGAAAGTGAACTGTGTTTATGCGTGATCAGGGGTGCATTCGTTCTGCCGATTCTGTTAAAATGTTTCTTAAACGGAAGCAAACGAAACGGGGATAAAAATACCTGAATTTATCAAATGGAAACTCCCGTTTGCAACTGTTGGACTAATGATTACATCATAGATAAGCTAGATGCAGGCAAGAGTGTGCAAGGAGGTATTGAATGTGTCACTGTCTGTCCATGTGTCACTGTCTGTCATATCAAATTTTTCTCTCAACCTACGTTGTAAACTTTCATTCATAGGCTAGGTTGTAGCAACCTTATCATGAGTATAGGGAGAATTTGAGTATCATGTAGTAGCCTAAACCTATCAATGTTACATGGAACTGGGTGAATGGGATATAAATGACAGTCATCCAACATGCTGTAATAGAAATAAGGCCATGCTCATGATTTTTTTTTATCCTCCTCATAAACGGCACTGGTCAGAATGATAGCGGACTGGGCTGTAATAGTCATTAATGGCTGACTAGCTGTTGTTCCACACTGAATTTATGACTTTCTAGAGTAATAAGAACAGACAAGATGTTGTGATTTGCTTCCAATTTGAGAGAGCACTCATGCACACGCACACACACGCACGCACGCACGCACGCACACACACCAAACATTTAAATGACAGCGCAAACAACATTATGAAAACACTGCCTAATGGGGAATATAGCTATTCAAATATAATCTAGGAGGCCTATGTTTCAGGAGAAACATTGATTTCATTAATACAACTCAGCCTGGAAGAAAGCTAATTGAAAAACCCAACAGCTAATGTTTCCATGTTTATGCATACCCAACGTGGTACATATCTCAGGGTAATTCTTATTATTCTATACGTAAATCTGTGACACTCCATTTAGTATATGTTACGTTACGTAAGGCTACATTATGAATGGAATAGCGGTTGTACAATATCATCTGAATTAGAGGACGTATAGCAGGTATCATCAACTAGATTCAGCCATGGGCCAATTTTTTCTTGAGCAGAAGGTCAGGGGGCCTAAATATAATTACTAATCATTTGTTGACTGCAAATTGACCGCAAGAAGCCCAAACAGATATAATATTTTAGTAAAACAATCATTTCAAACCTTGCTTACATTTGTATACAATCATATATCTCTCTCTATGATTTCCAAAATAAAAATTCTGACGTATAGTATCATACGTCTAACACGGTCTTACAACAGCATACGAATTGGATAATGTAACTAATCATATATCTTGGAGGACATATAGTATTGTACGTTTTTATCTGAGACCAGAGTGCCTGTTGAGTCGTAACAACAAAGGAGAAGCTGGTTGAGAGAATGCCAAGAGTGTGCAAAGCTGTCATAAAGGCAAAGGGTGGCTACTTTGAAGAATCTTAAATATAAAATATATTTGGATTTGTTTAACACTTTTTTGTTTACTACATGATTCCATATGTGTTCTTTAATAGTGTTGATGTCTTCACTATTATTCTACAATGTATAAAATAGTAAAAATAAAGAAAAGCCCTGGAATGAGTAGGTGTGTCCAAACTTTTGACTGCCACTGTACATTTAATTTGAACACATTCCAGCACATATTGATGTGGATGGTGGTGATGATGACAACAATGATGATGATAATGGTAATGATGATTATGGCCATAACCAACATTAGTCCCCGAAACACGTATTTGATTTGAGAATACTGTACATTGACAAGCAATGTGTCAGTAAGCAGAAATGTAAAAACGGATGTGGATAGAGGTGATGACGATTATGATAATGATGATGAGTGATGATTATTACAATGACAATGATGATGATGATGAACATCTGACAAGCAGTGAATCTGGCCATCACAAATAAATATTTGTCCTAGCCATATTGAGAATACTGTATGTTTACAGGGAATTTGTCAGTAACCATAAATGTGGAATAGGCTAAAGACGGCGATTAGGCTAGAGAGGCCGGCGAGGGATGTAAGCCCAGGTGCATTCTGGGATTGAACCCTCGCCATGGGCCCTGATTCAGCTCCATCCTGCATTAATTGAGTTTTTGCATTTCTCTACGATAAAACCCTGGCAACCGGATTCCATCTTCTCTATGGCCAGTGATACAGATTTGATTTCCAAACAGGCCGGAGCCCGGGCTACAAAAGAGACAGCTGAAAGAGACTAAGGGGATATAGAAGGCTCCTTTTGTTTCAGACCGCCAGCTGCCTTCCCCCCAGTCAACATGCTCTTTCATGTGGAGCCACAGAGAGAGAATGTGTGTGAGACACAGAGACACAGAGAGACACAAAGACAGAGAGTGATAGGGATGGAGAGAGAAAGGGAGAGAGAGAGCCATGGACACATAATGCAGACAGGCCCCAAAGAGAGATATAGAGAGAGGGAGAGAGGCTAGAGCTATATCCACCTCTATAGGTAACCTAACCGGATCTCAGCATCAACACATCCCTTTGATATGATGCTGTACTGTCCAACTGGACAAGGCCATTCATTCATCCTTGATTAGATGGCTGTGAAAAGTTGAGTTTTTTCCTACATGAAAAGGTCCTTTGACCGTTTGCAGTCAAATCCCTCTGAAAAAGGCAACAATTAGTTGTAAGCATCTTAACATAATAGGAATACTGGTCTCACAGGTAGCCAACATGAATGTGTTTTAAACAGTGGCGTCATTTCGGGTGAGTTATAACGTTGAAGCTCATTTACTGCATATATACACAATTTAAAAACTCTAAAATGCTATTTGGAGAACAGCAAAAACAAGCTACATTTACTCTAGCCATTATCACCTTGGCTACTTTAGCTTCATTCCCCTAAAGCTTCTTTGTGATAGGGGGCAGCTTTTTCACTTTTGGATGAATTGCGTGCCCATAGTGAACTGCCTCCTACTCTGTCCCAGATGCTAATATATGCATATTATTATTACTATTGGATATAAAACACTCTGAAGTTTCTAAAACTGTTTGAATGATGTCTGTGAGTATAACAGAACTCATATGGCAGGCAAAAACCTGAGAAAAAATCCAAACAGGAAGTGAGAATTCTGAGGCTGGTCGATGTTCAAATCATCGCCTATTCAATTCCCTGTAAGATATGGATCTGTTTGCACTTCATACGCCTTCCACTAGATGTCAACAGTCTGTAGAACATGGAATGAAGCCTCTACTGTGATGTTGAGCCGGATGGGAGGCGTTTCAGTCATTGGTCTGGCAGAATGCCAGTTCCTGGTCACGCGCGTTCCAAACGATATCGTCTTGCTTTCCATAACTTCTAGAGACACAAAGGAATTCTCCGGTTGGAAAGTTATTGGATAGTTATGATAACAACACCCTGAAGATTGATTCTCTACTTAGTTTGACCAGTTTATTCGACCTGTTATATAACTTTTTGAAGTTTTCGTCCGAATTCGCCTGCATCTGCGCGAGCATTTGGACATGTGCACTAAACATGCTAGCAAAAGTAGCTACTTAGACATAAGTAATGGACATTATCGAACAAAACAACGATTTATTGTGGAACTAGGATTCCTGGGAGTGCATTCTGATGAAGATCATCAAAGGTAAGGGAATATTTATGATGTCATTTCGTATTTCTGTTGACTCCAACATGGCGGAGAAATGTTGTTATATCTGAGCGCCGTCTCAGATTATTGCATGGTGTGCTTTTTCCGTAAAGTTTTTTTGAAATCTGACAGCGGTTGCATTAAGAACAAGTGTATCTTTAATTCTATGTAAAACATGTATCTTTCATCAAAGTTTATGATGAGTATTTCTGTTATTTGACGTGGCTCTCTGCAATTTCTCCGGATATTTTGGAGGCATTTCTGAACATGGCGCCAATGTAAACCGAGATTTGTGGATATAAATATGCACATTATCGAACAAAACATAAATGTATTGTGTAACATGATGTCCTATGAGTGTCATCTGATGAAGATCATCAAAGGCTAGTGATTAATTTTATCTCTATTTCTGCTTTTTGTCTTTTTGTCTTACTATCTTTTGCTGGGAAAATGGCTGTGTTTTTCTGTGGCTATGTACTGAGCTAACATAATCGTTTGGTGTGCTTTCGCCATAAATCCTTTTTGAAATCAGACATGTTGGCTGGATTCACAACGTGTAGCTTTAATTTGGTGTCTTTCATGTGTGATTTCATGAAAAATTGATCTTTATAGTAATATATTTGAATTTGGAGCGCTACATTTTTTCTGGCTTTTGGCCAAGTGGGACGCTACCGTCCCACATATCCCAGAGAAGTCCCCTAAGAAGTCAAACAGCAGTTACTTAGCCATCTACAGTCATCTTCCACCTCCGGACTTATAAAAGAAAGTTACGCTGTTCACTGCAGCTGCATCAGCTCGATGCGCTCTAAAGCCAGCCAGCCCCGAGAAGGAGTCTGCATGGTCTTAAAACCTGCCGGCTATTACCTCTAAATTGCATTTGCCTTTTATTCAGGATTGGAATGATTTTTGTAGCCTATTTGAAATTGTTGCTGTAGAGCTAGGGTATAGCGACTGCCATACCCAATTGACAACCCTGTTTTCAAAGCGGGTTAAAACATTCTGGTTTAGATGCAGTGTTCAGGTGGTAAATAAATCCCAAACTGGCTCTTACTGGCAGGAAATTAAGTTAATAACATAACTGAGATGCTGACTCAGATAACATAAAGCACTATTCAAACGGCATTTATTGCAAATACCACAGGGAATGCTGAAACTCTAAGAGAGGTGGCGGACATTGATAGAAGGAGAAAATGCATTATAAAAGACATCAAACCCATTTCCATATTCAGGTGAGTGACAATCAAACAACTGCCATCCACAATAACACTCGACTTAAAATAACAAAATTGGAGTTATTAGCCGATGGTGAGACTATTATGCTTATATAGACTTTTAACCAAAAGTGTGTTGGGTTAGGGTCCCAGGCAAAGCCCTGCAAATAATAACCTCTGACAATGCTTAGCTTATATCAGCTTAACTGAAACATTTTGGGAACAATATTGGAATGTGCAGTGGTGTGTAGATTGATAAACAGCAGGACAAACATACTCAGATTGACACAAAATGAGAGCAGCAGACTGGAAAGAAAGAGGGTCGTAAAGAAGGAAAAACACAGGAAGTGATGAAGTGGCCGTACACTCATCTCCTCAGCTCTGCCTCTCCTCTGGCCGGGTAGGTACTTCTCTCTCAGGGCTGGCTGTGAAACTATACAGCTTCTTTCTAGTGATCTCCTCTCTTTCCCGACAATCTCTATCCAGCCCAGGAGCAAACCTCTGTGAAATTGTGTTGTTTCCTCTCACTACATCTAGAGCACCACAGAGCGAATGCTGCCTGCAACCCCTTACTTAACGTAGCAGTAGTAAAAAGACGGCTGAGTGGAGTCCCCACATCCGTTTTTCAGGAGAAACAGACGTTAGGTTGGAAATACTGTATCCCTGAAAACCGGAAACATCCGCTTTCTACCGACCCTGCGGAGAGTGGCAAACCCCTAACTTTAATGTTAAAGACAATAAAATGAAAAGGTTGGCATTACAAATGGAACCCTATTCCCTATTTAGTGCACTACTTTTGACCAGGTCCCATAGGGCTCCACACAATGACTGACTACAGAGTGGGCCAAGGACAGACAAAACGAATAAAGAGTGATGATGACTAGGCTGTTTGATTACGATATATTTCACAACTATGACCAGGGGTTAAAGAAAGGCGGTACCGGCAAAAGAAATAGAGTGGGTACCCCGTATCGGCAAAACATTTAATTATCACAAGAATTTAAACAAAATATCAATAAAACTGTAGGCTATTACACCATGATTAATCATTACCGCATGTCAGAGGCATGAACAATGTGCGAATGGACTTGAAAACGGGTGGTATAGCCTACGCTCAAAATGTGATGTGGTTAGACTAGAACACTGACATTTTGCCAAAGCAGAGATGAGTGACTAACACCGAGACACGCGCGGATAGCAGTGGACACAAATTCTGGCCTAATGACAATCGCCAAAGGTCATTACACTTTTTGATGTTTTGTGTAACAGATATCTCTTTCCATTCACCACTGTTTGGAGGCTGGAGATATGTTATGAGTGGATGAACGTGCACAGGTAGCCTGGTAAAGGAGCACTTTGAAGTGATTGTCTGATGATCAGATGAAAACACCATGAAAAGATAATACATTTTAAAAGTTAAATGGCATATCTTTACGACTAGGCCCACAGAGATCCTACTGAATTAGTTACGCGCAAGCGCGTGCACATATAGCAGGTCCCGTACCGGGAAGAAATGTACTCTACTTTCACCCCTGACTATGACTAACATAGCTTTAACCTATAGCCAATACTGTCAAACACTTGTCTAACTGCAGAATACAGTATTACGGTTGTAGTGATAGGTCAGTGTGCTTAGGCATGTTTGTACTGTTCTTTCCCTATAAACCCCTTAAATGGTATCTGAGTGAGTTGGATATCATACATTATTTTACAGCATTTCCCTCCTTCACTCTGAAGTTAAGTTCCCTCGGTGGAGGCACGGCACTCAGATGGTAAATTGGCACCAGAGGCTGAGATTAAGACAAGCCATTAGAAACGCATACAACTTTATCAGCTATTTGGGCTTCATCTTACCTCCTCCCAGCCCTATCACAAGTGACAACAAAGTCAGTTGGAGGGGAAACAGCAAGTTTTATTAGGGAAGAGTAGTGTCATTAGTGTAAGATATAAGGCCAGCACCAGTCCTAAAGCAGTGATATGAGGATTTACAGAATGCTGTACTGCATCTTTCCTTACAGAATATTCAGAGCCAGACTGCCATGTCCGGAAGCTAAAACGCTTCTAATTAATACTTAGTGAGGCATCATTTGGCAAAGTTTAAAACATAATCCCAATTCCTCAGAGGAGGAAATGGCTTTCCACACTTCAGCTGTACTATTTTGCATCGCATGATCTTTTTTCCTGCCACCTTTGAGGTGGCAAGAAAAGCTAGGAGTTATAACCAACCAAGAAAAGTCAGAAGGCAGCTCTTTACCGCCTTCTTACAGCAGACGGCTTCTTCAGTGGACAGCAGACTTGTCAAACTCCTGAGTAATCAGGAATAACGCCATTAACATACTGTAACACTTCAATATCCTCAAGCAGAGGTGGGACCAAGTCACTATTATTCGAGTCACAAGCAAGTCTCAAGTCACAAGGTTCGAGTCTCAAGTCGAGTCCCAAGTAGAACGGGTCAATTCCAAGTTGTGCATTATAAGAGCCGAAGTCGAATTCAAGTCGAATCACAAGTTTAAGTCAAGTCTCAAGTCAAGTAAAAACAAAATGTATACATGCAACGACTTGTTCAACTACAAAACTTTGTCTATTTATTGAGTCTACCAGACAGCCCTTTTCATTCTTTTGTTTAATTGTAAAATAGGGACATGTAGCAGTCATAAGGCAATGACACCAGCAGAAGGCAAGGCAGGTTGACAAGCTCAGAGTGTACATTTATTTACAGATCTTGTTGATCCATATCATACAAAATATACAAGTAGCTTTACCAAATATACATGGGCAATAGCCCAAAATAAATAGCCTCTGTATCAACCTGTCCTATCTGAACGGACACTGGTAGAGGGCAAGACTGTACAGCCTCCCCTTGAGAAACCAAATGGAACCTGTCTAACAGGAGCTCACACAGGTACTGTAGGCCTACATAATATAAGCACTTGGTCCCCAGGCCCATACAATTACAACCAATAAACTGCTTATCTTCTTAAGTGTAGGGGGCAGTATTTTCGTTTTTGGCAAAAAACATACCCATTTGAAACTGCCTATTTCTCAGCCCCCGAAACTAGAATATGCATATAATTGTCAGATTAGGATAGAAAACACTCTAAAGTTTCCAAAACTGTCAAAATTTGTCTGTGAGTTTAACATAACTGATATTGCAGGCTAAAACCTGAGGAAAATCCAATCAGGAAGTGCCTCTGTTTTTGAAACCTCTCTGTTCTTATGCATCCCTATCACCCATTTAAAGGGATATCAACCAGATTCCTTTTTCTATGGCTTCCCTAAGGTGTCAACAGCCTTTAGACATAGTTTCAGGCTTTTATTTTGAAAAATGAGTGAGAACGATCACATTGCGTAAGTGGATAGGTGGGGGCTCTCAGAGTGAGTTGTGCGCAACAGAGAAAGGCGGCCATTGTTACTCCCTGTCCTATTGAAAAACCAACACTCCCGGTTGATATATTATTGAATAGATATTTGAAAAACAACCTGAGGATTGATTATGAAAAACGTTTGACATGTTTCCGTGGACATTATGGATATTATCTGGAATTTTTGTCTGCGTTGTCGTGACTGCTTTTTCCTGTGGATTTCTCAGCATAACGCGCCAAACGAACGGAGGTATTTGGATATAAAAATATCTTTATGGAACAAAAGGAACATATGTTGTCTAACTGGGAGTCTCGTGAGTGAAAACATCCGAAGATCATCAAAGGCAAACGATTAATTTGATTGCTTTTCTGATTTTCGTGACCAAGTTACCTGATGCTAAGTGTACTTAATGTTTTGTCGAGCGATCGATAAACTTACACAAACACTTGTATTGCTTTCGCTGTAAAGCATAATTTCAAAATCTGAGACGACAGGTGAATTAACAAAAGGCTAAGCTGTGTTTTGCAATATTGCACTTGTGATTTCATGAATATGAATATTTTCTAGTAATATTATTTGACTGTGGCGCTATGCTATTCAGCGTTGCTGATGACAATTATCCCGGATCCGGGATGGGTGGTTCAGAAAGGTTATACAATGTAAAAGGCAATTTCCACATCTATTGTTACATTCGTCTTAATCAGACCTAATGATATATCAACAACACGCAACAATCATTTTCTCTTATTCAAAGTTCTGACTCCAAAGTGTGGAGTGCAGGCCACGTAGCTGTAATGAATACTCAGGGGGGAAAAGGTGTTGATTCACACGCAGAGCGCTGCAGATGTTTATTAGGCCTTCGCAGGAATCGTGGTCGCAGGCAATGGTCAAGCAGGTAGGCAGTCAAAAACAAACAATACCTCACAACCATACAAACATAAAGAACTGAACTGAATAGGGAGCTGATGAGACCAATTGAGAAACGAACACAGGTGAAATCAATTAACAAAAATTAAAGACAGAGCTACGTTCCAGAACACAAAGAAACAGGGCTATGTTCAAGAACACAAAGAAAAAGAACACAAAGTTGACTAAGAAAAGAAAAGCAGAACCAGTAGCCTATTTCTATGCGCACTGAGGTGAGCATGCTCCTATTACGCGCATCCAAATTGACATAGACATAGGACACAGACACATGGAACTCTGACATAACCCAGGAAATATGAACAAAGGAAACCATACATTGAATAAAAAGTATTTTGTGAACATTCATGTGCACAATAAACATTGTGCCCACTCAGAGCATGGTAAGAAATGGTTGGCTATAAAATGAAAATGTATTTTAGGTCTATCAAACATGAAACACAAATAACTACGTGTTGGAATAAACGGTACGGGGATGGAATGATAAAACGCTAGCAATTATTGTAGTATTAAATGGAATGTAGATTTACCACATAGGACCTATTCATTAAACGTGTAAAAGCAACAGCAAACATTTTTAAACAAGAGAAAAAAGCACTCTCCACTCCTATGGTGCATCTTCGCCAAAGTAATAATTCATTTTAACAAAAACATACAAATGCAAGCTTCATAAGTAAATTAGCAGTTTCAAGCAATTGTTACATACCAAAAGACCAGTAGGCATATGCTAGTAATTGTTGCCCCATTGTTGGTGAGCAGTTCATATTCTTGATCGACAAACAATTTTTGGAGCTGCATATTTATTTATTATATCAAGTTATTTTAAGTTATTTTATTTTCTATCAAATTGAGTCTCAAGTAATACAATCTATGACTCGAGTCTAAGTCATGTGACTCAAGTCCACAACTCTGTCTGAAAGTGTTTTTAATTGTGGAGTGATAAGAAGCCAAAACATAGACTCATTGTAGGGCACCCACCAGAGTGAAAAATAGAAGCCAAACACTCATGACAAGTTCAAGAAAAGTGAAAAGCACAGCCTTGATTAGCTTCGATTATTTGCCATCACACTGGCACAGTACGCTAAACAGTAGCTGGTAGCTACAATGAAAGACCACTACCTGTTCATTAACTTCTAGAGCTTGAAAATATTAGTCAAACAACATTGCAAAAAGGACAAATATAGCCAAGTATGGCATACGAAGAGAGAGATGATAATGGGTTGACAGTAACATAGGAGACTGTGGTTCTCTCCCAAAGACAGTTGGCTGAATCAACCAACCAGTCTCTGTCTAATTGGGGCAGAGGACATAAGGTTTGTACCCTCAGCGGGCCAATCCCTATAAGCCCATGGCCACGGCAGACAGGCAAGCAGCGATGGAGGTTGAACTGGACCACATACAAGCCCTGTACCTTGCCAGCTGGATGGGTATCTGAACAGAAGGGCCTGTACCAGCAAATAGCTTGACTGCCGGCCCCAAACTGGACCTTTGATACAAGCAGCAATTCTGGAAATGAATCTGATGCAGCATGTTTTATAAAGAAGACTGAGGAGAGAGTGCTGTTTGTCATTGAGTCAGGATAAAAAAAATGTACTGTACGACTATCCTTGTGTGTGATTGAAGTAGACGGCCATAGGCTAACGGATCGCGTTTACAGCATGTACTATACATGTCCAATAGCAAGAACAGTGCTATTCTCTGTAATTACATATCACCTTTAATGTCACATTTCTAATCTCTAATATCTGACAGTCAATGTATTCAGATTAATTAGATGGAAGACATCAGGAGCACTCAATAACATTTCATGATTACAAGCAGCAACATTAAGGAACCTCAACTTCATTTTTTTTTCATTTTGTAAGTGACTTGACGCCATAGCCTTTTTCTTGTCTGGCGCCTGCCACCAGGAATTCTCTAACTAGTGCATCACTGCTACTTATTCAATGTGTGAATTAAGAGGCTGCCAGTGCAGTTTTTATTGTACAGTGTGGCTTTAGTACTGTCTGAACATGAGCAATACCATGGATACTGCTGCTGCAGGGTTACTGCTGCTGGGTTCCTCAACCTGCTACGTTCCAAATGGCACCCTATTCCCTATATAGTGCACTACTTTTGACCAGAGCCCTATGCAATTTCAGATGCATCCGTTGACCTACTTATACCAGGAAATGCACTACATGGCCAAAAGTGCGGCTCGTCGAACATCTCATTACAAAATCAGGGGCATTAATATGGAGTTGGTCCCCCCTTTGTTGCTATAACAGCCTCCACTCTTATGGGAAGGCAATAGGCTGATGCTAAATACACTACATGGTCAAAGTATGGGGACACCTGCTTGTTGAACATCTCATTCCAAAATCATGGACATTAATATGGAGTTGGTCCCCCCTTTGCTGCTATAACAGCCTCCACTTTTCTTGGAATACTTTTCACTAGATGTTGGAACATTGCTGCGGGGACTTGCTTCCATTCCGCCACAAGAGCATTAGTGAGGTCGGCACTGATGTTGGGCGATTAGGCCTGGCTCGCATTCGGCATTCCAATTCATCCCAAAAGTGTTTGATGGGGTTGAGGTCAGGGCTCTGTGCAGGCTAGCCAAGTTATTCCACACCAATCTCGACAAACCCTTGCTTTGTGCACAGGGACATTGTCATGCTGAAACAGGAAAGACCTTCCCCAAACGGTTGCCACAAAGTTGGAAGCACAGAGTCGTCTAGAATGTCATTGTATGCTGTAGCACTAAGATTTCCCTTCACTTGAACTAAGGGGCCTAAACCGAACCATGAAAAACAGCCCCAGACCATTATTCCTCCTCCACCAAACCTAGATTTGTCCGTCGGACTACCAGATGGTGAAGAGTGATTCATCACTCCAGAGAAAACGTTTCCACTGCTCCAGAGTGGTGAGCTTTACACCAATCCAGCTGACGCTTGGCATTGCGCATGGTGATCTTAGGCTTGTATGCAGCTGATCGGCCATGGAAACCCATTTCATGAAGCTCTGATGAACAGTTATTGTTCTGATGATGCTTACAGAGGCAGTTTGGAACTCGGTAGTGAGTGTTGCAACCGAGGACAGACGATTTTTACAAGCTACACGCTTCAACACTCAGAAGTCCCATTCTGTGAGCTTGTGTGGCCTACCACTTCGCGGCTGAGCCGTTGTTGCTCCTAGACATTTCCACTTCACAATAACAGCACTTATAGTTGACCGGGGCAGCTCTAGCAGGGCAGAAATTTGACGAACTGACTTGTTGGAAAGAAGGCATCCTATGACGGTGCCACGTTGAAAGCCACTGAGCTCTTCAGTAAGGCCATTTTACTGCCAATGTTTGTCTATGGAGATTAGATGGCTGTGTGCTAGATTTTATACACCTGTCAGCAACAGGTGTATAAGAACCAAATCCACTCATTTGACGGGGTGTCCACATACTTTTGTATATACATTTGAAGTCGGAAGTTTACATACACTTAGGTTGGAGTTATTAAAACTCGTTTTTCAACCACTCCACACATTTCTTGTTAACAAATGATAGTTTTGACAAGTCGGTTAGGACATCTACTTTGTGAATGACACAAGTAATTTTTCCAACAATTGTTTACAGACAGATTATTTCACTTATAATTCACTGTATCACAATTCCAGTAGGTCAGAAGTTTACATACACTAAGTTGAACGTGCCTTTAAACAGCTTGGAAAATTCCAGAAAAGGATGTTATGGCATTAGAAGCATCTGATAGGCTAATTGACATCATTTGAGTCAATTGTAGGTGTACCTGTGGATGTATTTCAAGGCCTACCTTCAAACTCAGTGTCTCTTTGCTTGACATCATGGGAAAATCAAAAGAAATCAGCCAAGACCTCAGAAAAAAAATGTAGACCTCCACAAGACTGGTTCATCCTTGGGAGCAATTTCCAAATGCCTGAATGTACCACGTTCATCTGTACAAACAATAGTACGCAAGTATAAACACCATGGGACTGAGCTAACTCAGGGCAGATCGACAAAAATGTACATAAGTCATACAATTTGGTATGGCCAGTGTTCTTACTCTTGCAATGATGCAAAGTTTCCGGCTTTTTACAGCTCATCTGTTTTCTGGCAATCATTAGAGTCAAACCATTTGATCTATCTAAGTTCTTTGGATACACCCTGAGACATACAGTATATCTCTATCTGTGGTTCTAGATACACCACGAGAGGTCTTGCTTCTACAGTGATTTTCCGCTTTTTTTTTTCTCCGTCTTGCAGTTATTCCCCATTCTGTCCACATTCTGCTGTGCTATTCTAATTGCCAACCTTCACAGCCTTCATCCCAGTCTACCAAAATATCCAGATTATGTACAATATGAGCTGGCCTTTGAACTGGTGGATGTCTTTCACTAGACTCTCTCAATCTACTGTAATTACTGTAAACTGTTCAGCTGGAGCTAAAATTAACAAGCTCTGGCAATATTGCAGCCTGAGCGCTTGGAACAACAGCCACTAAAAACGTTTGCCCATTACTTTGATTGTGACTAAGGCAATATAGGGAGGGAATCTTTTGTCTAAGCTACTTTCTTATGCTTAGCGAAAACAACAAAGCACAACAATCGTCTAAATTGTGCTGGCTTTGTTTGAAAGGCGCAAATGAAATGGGGCAGCTTGAAATGGGAGAAATGTCTCTAGAGCATCTGTATGGGTTTTGTTTGTTTAATTCGTCTCTAGCTCTACGATTCTCGACAGCACCCTCAGACATTCAGCCACTTTAACATAATCAACAAAAGATATTCTTCAGATTCAACCTTCAATAACATTTCAGTCTTGATCAGAAAGAAAAAGTACCCAGTTACAAAATATACCCAAGGTAAAAAAGTATTTAATTCCTCACTTTCAAATGGCCCTAAATGTAATCCAATCTAAGGTTTTAATCGAGCAATGTTGTTGAAACCATGATTATGTTTGTCCTTAAGCAGCTAATCAAGTGTTGTTACATGTTTTAAACTGCATTAATTCTAATTAAATTAATCCTCCACAGCCTGGGTCTGTCACAAATGTTGCTCATGATTACAGAAACAGCATTTAAAATGTAAATACCTTCTGTCAACCATATTAATGACTAATTTTCAGATTAAACAATATTCCAAAAGTCAAAGACAACTGTCAAGCAACCGTCAGGGATTATCCGTTGCAAACATCATTGGTCTATGTTGGATTAGCCAAGACAAGGCACAGAAGGGGCACAGCATAATTTTAGCATGTACTGAACATTTTGGGGCAGTTGGTACAATATGCCTGCCTGCTTCATTTTTCACCTTTGGTCTGTTCACTCAGGGCCAATGGTTCACACGCACACTGCTGTCAAGGCAAGATGGCTCCGCAACGAGGATAAATAATGACAGATTTGATACAGGACGAGATGAGGGATTACAACTAAATTTAGACATGGGTTGAAAAAGACCACTTGCTTCAGTGAAGAGCCTTACATGACTCAAACGGTTACGTCATCATATCTACAGTAAAAAAATTAATGCATAAAAATAAAACTGTTCTTCTCTATTACATGGCCAATTGGGAAAACTTTAACAAACAACCACAATTTATTCAGCATTTAAATAAAGATTTTCTGGTATTTATGGAGCTCATCTCAATGACTGGTAACTGATGAGTAAATACTAACAACTGTGTTGAACATTGATTCCTTAGTTCTCCTGGTATTGCACCACAGAGAGTCCTATATGGACACGTCAGAATGTAATTGGAGGAGCTGAGGAGTTGTAATTGGGACTCTGGACTCCTGAATGAAGGAGTCAAAGGTTCAAGTCTCAAGTGGGTCTCTGCTAGACAGTAGACACTATATAGATTGAAAAGTTCAGCTGTGATTCAGCCACTGATAGTACTGTAAATTAGACTTTCAAGGAGGTTTGTCTGAGGCACTGTACAGCAATAGTGTTATTTTAATTAGTTGGAATTCTGAGTTATTCCAATGCATATTACTGTACCGCCTTTCAGCCCTACACACACACAAAGTATCAGTGGTGGAAAAAGTACTCAATTGTCATACTTGAGAAAAAGAAAAGATACCCGAATAGAAAATGACTCAAGTAAAAGTGAAAGTCACCCAGTAAAATACTACTTGAGTAAAAGTCTAAAAGTTTTAAAGATACTTAAGTATCAAAAGTAAATGGAATTGCTAAAATGTACTTAAGTATCAAAAGCAAACCAGACGGCACAATTTTAGTTTACATTTTTATTGACGGATAGCCAGGGGCACACTCCAACACATATAATTTACAAACAAATAATTAGTGATTAGTGAGTCCACCAGATCAGAGGCAGTAGGGATGACGACGGATGATCTCTTGACAAGTGTGTGAATCGGACCACTTTCCTGTCAACATATAATGAGTACTTTTGGGTGAAAATGTATGGAGTAAAAATTACATTATTTTCTTCAGGAATGTAGTGAAGTAAAAGTAGAAGTTGGCAAAAATGTAAAGTAAAGTACAGATACTCCAGAAAACGACTTAAGTAGTGCTTTAAAGTATTTTTACGTAAGTACTTTACACCACTGCAAAGTATACAACATTATAAATCAATCAGGGCATTTATTTTCTTTCAAAGGAAAATACTGTTTACATTTCTGCTAGAACTCTGAGTAGATCTGTCAGTAAGATATGCCCATGATAGACAACACCCTGTGTAGAGCATAACATGATGAATATTAATTACTGTTTTGACCTAATACATCATGGCTCATCAGCCCTGCAAATAAAAAATCATTTCACGAAGACAACTGTCTTTGGGGATATCATTGGATACAAACATTGAACACTAACATCCACATCATTGGTCTGTGTAGTCCACTACAGTGCCTTAATTACATAACGCAGATACTAGATGATATAGCTGTAAAGCCACTAATATGCTCCACCCGGCCGGTCCACTCAGGCCCTGTGTCTCTGTTGCTCCATATGACTTTCTAAACGCTTCTATTTCCCCACAGGGCCTGAAACTGATACAGGCATTCTGCCTTTTCTCACATTAGGACTGCCTCCATTCTCCCTTCCCTCGCCCACTCTCATATCCCCTCTCTGTATGCGTCCCAAATGACACCCTATTCCCTGGCTTTATAGTGCACTACTGTTGACCAGAGCCATATGCAATATGAAAGGAATAGGTCAAAAGAAGTGCACTATAAAAAGGTATAGGGTGCTATTTGGGATACAGTTTCTGTCTTTATTGTTACGTCCTGCTGGCCAGAGGCAGCATGAATCCTCCAATGGAGACCATCCCTGGCGCACATGATGCACATTTAATTTGTCGGAGTAGGATGGAAGAGAAGAGAGGCGAGGTCTGTGGGGGTCAGGGCTTAATGTGTGTGTGTGTGTGTGTGTGTGTGTGTGTGTTTGTTTGCGAGAGAGACACACTGCAGGGCCAAAAGACTCTCCAACCCCTATCCATCAGAGACCACTGTAACACCAGTAATCCTTTTAACTAATCCATATTAAATCTTTCAATATGGTAATCCGCTAGACATGATGCCCAATGGCACTTATCAGTAAACATTTCACTTATACACCCTTATGACATGAATAATTGAATCCAATGGAAAATCATTGCAGTATCCAGGGATAATGACTATTAACTATTGATGTGGTAAGGGGCTGTGGTGGCAGTACCTAGCTACAATACGGTATATTATGATTCTACACATCACAGACAAACTGAAATGGTCCACCCACACAGACAGTGTGGTTAAGAAAGCGCAACAGTGCCTCTTCTCAGGAGGCTGAAGAAATGTGGCTTTTCACCCAAAACCCTGACTAACTTTTACAGATCCACAATCGAGAGCATCCTGTCGGGTTGCATCACAGCCTCGTATGGCAACTGCTCCGCCCACAAAAGTAAGGCTCTCCAGAGGGTGGTGCGGTCTGCACAACGCATCACCGGGGGCAAACTACCTGCCCTCCATGACACCTATAGCACCCGATGTCACAGGAAGGCAAAAAAGATAATCAAGGACATCAACCACCCGAGCCACTGCCTGTTCACACCACTATCATCCAGAAGGCGAGGTCAGTACAGGTGCATCAAAGCTGGGACCAAGAGACTGAATAACAGCTTCTATCGCAAGGCCATCAGACTGCTAAACAGCCATCACTAACTCAGAGAGGCTGCTGCCTACATTGAGACACAATCACTAGCCACTTTAACAAATAGATCACTAGTCACTTTAAATAATGCCACTTTAATAATGTTTACATATCTTATATTACTCATATGATATGTATATATTGTATTTTATACCATCTACTGTACCTTGCCTATGCCGCTCGGCCATCGCTCTTCCACATATTTATATGTACATATTCTTTTTAGATTTGTATTTATTAGGTAGTTGTTGGGAAATTGTTAGATTACTTGTTAGATATTGCTGCACTGTAGGAACCAGAAGCACAAGCATTTCGCTACACTCGCATTAACATCTGCTAACCATGTCTATGTGACAAATAAAATTTGATTTGATTTATAAACTGGATGGTTCGAGCCCTGAATGCTAATTGGCTGACAGCCGTGGTATATGGTCTGGGTATGACAAAACATTTTATTTTTACTGCTCTAATTACATTGGTACCAGTTTATAATAGCAATAAGGCACCTCGGGGGTTTGTGGTATAAGGCCACACCCCCTTGGGCCTTATTGCTTAACTATATAATAAGCCCAACATTAATGTACTGTCTGCTGACACTGATGTGAGATACATTGTTAAAATACAGAACCTTCGTCATGTCATGATCATGTCCTGAACCTATGGCAGAGCAACACTAGTAAATCCAGTAACTATAAAGAGATATGTAGGCCGTCCACACCAAGTACAACTATAACGATAAAAAAAACGAAATCGTTCTAATTGAAGTGAACAGGAGTGTTCACACTACAACGATAACTACAAAAAGAGTGGAGAACGATAACGAGCTATCGTTTAGATCACTTTCTGAGCTATTTTTTCCCTCCGACAATAAAACATTGACAACCTATCAAAAATGTGTTCTATTAAAGCCTTCTTGGTTCTAAATGCGCGAGACTGCTCGGAGAGGAGAGAAGGCAGAGCACATGGTAAACTTGCCTGAATAAATGAGCATGTGTGAGCATATTGGTGGCCACGTTAATTATAGGACCAATCGGGAGAATGAAGATCCACAAACAGCGCATGAGAAGGAATTTTTTTCCGATAGTATATGTTAATGTCGATACATCCTGACAAAATACACACTATGACTGGCCTGCTAATATACCTTTCTGGACCTTGTAAACTGTTGAATAGACCATTAACTCATCCAAATGGTTGCATAATAAGGCTGTATGCAGTTATTTCGGCATGAAGCATTCAATACAGGACGTTTGAGCGGTTATTCAAATGAGCCTACATCACTACAGTTTACAGCCCTAGACAATAATTGTGTACACATTAATAACAATAATACTTTCCTCGTTGCACTGTGTTGTTGTAGCCTAGGTAGAATAATGTTATTGTCTAAAAAGGTAGGCCTAATCAATAGTGGAGCTTTGCATGTCCGTGACTGAAGAGCGCAGCCGGGAGGAACGCACTATGACAGATTCCTAATAGAAACCATACTATTTAACTAATGAATGACATAATATTGAGCTAATATTTAGCTTCTTACTTCATCTACACATCTCTAGCCTCTCTTCCAGTTGTTCCTGTGCGCTATTCCTCTTCACGTGAAAGCCCAGGAAAAGCTACAGGCTACAAAATGTATAGGACATGTATTTATTTATTTCAGCCTTTTTTTATACTAATACCCTGACTACACCGTTCGCGTCACGTGCGCGAGCGTTGCAAAATACATTTAGGAATCTATGTTATTCAATTATTGCACCCACACTGCTCGCGCACGTCAACGAGCGTCTGCGATGCCAAAGGCTAAAATAGAAGTCCTTTCTATTTCTGACGCAGATCGCGCTGCAAGTCCTGCCTCTCCCATCTCCTCATTGGTTTATAGAAGCAGGTACCCACGTGCCATCTCCTCATTGGTTATACCCACGTGGGTGATTGAAAGACGAACTGTTGCCTGTTGTCATGGTAATACTATGAAAGTTTAGATGCCAATCACCATATAAGTTCAACGATGAAAAAGCCTGGAAGGAGGAGAGATGACTAGAAACGATTCGGTTGACCGTTTTATGTGTTGATTAATTGTCGGAGTAGAGGACCTTGTGCATTTCAGGTAAAATAACAACTCAATGTTTATATCCCAGGACAAATTAGCTAGCAACAGCAAGCTAGCTAAATAGGACAAATTAGCTAGCAAGTGCAAGCTAGCTAGCTAAATTGCCATACATGTTTAATGCTTTTCGACCTGTCCCCAAATTAATGTAATTGGTTCAGAGTTTGTTTTGATATTTTAACCTGCGTGTTGTGATCGCGTTTGGTGTGGGGGGGACAAAATAGATTTATGCACGATGGCGCTCGCGTGCAGCCGGTTTGGGTTCCGTGTAAGCCTAATAGCCTTTTCGTGGAGAGAAGCAGGCTTGCTCTTGCTAATTGCTGAATGTATAATAGGGCTAGGCCAAATGAACTGTTGCACAAGACAGGCAGAGAGATGAGCACAATGAAAAAGAGGATCCAAACGAATTGACAACCATTAGAAAAATGGAAATCACTTGAATTGCTACATTTAAATATGAGTTATGTTATTTTTCATTACATGTACATTGAAGTATTATTTGCAGTTGTCACTATGACAATGAACACCCTGAAGCACTGATGAATGGTCTATGTTATCACCTGATTAACAGGTCTACAGTGTGCAGTAGGATGCATTGATCAGCTGATTGACATGTGTACTGTAAGAAAGATAAACGGTCCATTGGTGATTATAGTTATCGTCATAGTTATCCTTGGTGTGGATGGCCCTTAAACCTTACCTTTTCAGCTGTTATATATCAGTCTGCAGTGTCCCTTCATTCTGAGGCAGATTGTCACTCAAACAATTCTTCATTTTATGTTAATATATAAAAAATAAAAATAAACTTTAATTGAGGTTTCTATTTTTAGCTATATGCCTGACTAACAGTTCCAAGTCCAACAGGATTGTTTAATTGGAAAGGGAATATCTGCTGTCACATGATGGGAAAAGAAACTGCTTATTACTGTATGTCTTTCCTCTTGTCTCCTAAAGCCATCTAGTTTTGACAACATTTGACATTGAGGACATTTTACATTGAGGATACAGTGATATTACATTTTATTTGACTTTCATAACCTTTTTCCAGCTACCTTGACAGTTTGTTGAAACTACACTAATCAGACAGTTGATGAGAATTGATCAAAGCTGCCACTCTGTCAAACTATGTCCTGTGGCATGCTACAGCCAATTTGACTGACTTAGAACTATAGCTCTCAACCAAAGATAAAAACATAGATTTTACAACACTCTGATGAAGCAATACTGCAGATGAATCATGCGAGGTAGGGGAGGGTAGGTAATTGCTATATTTGATTCAGGATATATACAATATGAAACAATATCTATATTCTCAAACCAAAAATATCCACATAGGAATCCTTGGTCATAAATTAACAAAATAAATTGATCATGGTCACAATAATGGCAAGCTAACATAATGTGGACTTCTAAAATGTCAGAGCACAGCAACATCAAACTGCAATCATACCATCTGTACAGTCTATTATTTATAGTTCATGACCATCCAGCTAAGCTTATTGTATTAACAGGTCCAGGGTTAATCCAATAGGGCTGTCTCAAATCCTCTGATCTTTTTCATGTGCAATGTACGTACAGGTTAAAACTGTCATTCTGCATACCTCAACATGCATTAGAGACAATACATCAGAAATTAATAGATCAATTATAAAGCCAAGCAAATGTCTCTACAATTCCTCTTTTTGAGAACAATACACATGCAATATGGCATTCTATATGAAGTTATGCAAGCAGCAAGATGAACATCCACAACATCACACCTGCCCTGACCCACCTGCTCACACCCCCATCTCCAGCGTCCCCATCACTCTCTGCCACATGGCCTGAACCTGCACCATTTTGTTTCTCTCAGTCGCCCACGCACTGTCAACATTTAGATAATAAATAATTGTATCTCTCCATTGTGTTACCAATGGAGGATTGGTTGATTTCCAGTTTTTAAGTATATGATTTTCAAGATGATTGACGAGAAAAGTATCATCCAACCCATCGGGTATCTCACTGCACCCTCATATGCCATGTCTTCAAATGTGCAGACAGGCAGATTAAAAGTGCATTTACAGTGTAATATTTCTGACAGCCAACTTTCTTATTCCGACCATAACTTTTGGACTTTATAGCATTCCCAGAAGACATTGATAAGTGACTCATTGTTAGTTTTACACTTAACACATGACTCTGCCGTTGTGCTGTAGAATTTGTGTAATAAATGATATACATTAGTTTATACTGGATTAAGCGTGTTTTTCGTTAAATGTAATTTCGTTAGTTACATTTCAACAATACCTCCATCTTGTGCCAATATATACTGAACAAAAATATAAACGTAACATGCAACAATTTCAAAGATTTTACTGAGTTACAGTTCATATAAGGAAATCAGTCAATTAAAATAAATTCATTCGGCCCGAATCTATGGATTTCACATGACTGGGCAGGGATGCAGCCATGGGTGGGCCTTGGAGAGCATAGGCCCGCCCACTGGGGAGCCAGGCCCAGCCAATCTGAATGAGTTTTTCCCCACAAAAGTGTAAGTTCTTTTTAAGTCTTCGTTCCAACTGTTTAGATTTTTTTCTAAGAGATTGTCAGTTGGATAGGCTATCCGCAAGGTTTTTAATATATTATCTATCATATGAATATCCTTTTCTGACTCAAATTGTCACGATCGTTACAAGGAGTGGACCAAGATGCAGTGTGGTATGTTTCCATCCTGTAATATTGGAAATGAAAACTTCAAAGAACAAAACAACAAAAGAAATGTGAAGCTATAAATAATGGTCACAGGCAACTATACATAGACAAGATCCCACAAAGCACAAAGGGGAAATGGCTGCCTAAATATGATCCCCAATCAGAGACAACGATAAACATCTGCCTCTGATTGGGAATCATACCAGGCCAACATAGATGTATAATTACCTAGATGACCCACCCTAGTCACACCCCGACCTAACCAACATAGAGAATAACAGGCTCTCTATGGTCAGGGAGTGACACAAATATGATTCCCTTAAGATTGCTCTGATGTCCAAGAGATTTAAAATCTCAATTTCTTGATATGAAACTTTTAAGTTGCATTTATATGAAAATATCTACATTGGTCAGTCCAAAATTGCTTTTTTAATTCTGCCATGGAAATAAATGTATTTCCTTTTAACAAGTAATTTATGTGGACCAATTTATTGGTGAATTCTGAAAGGTTATCCAAGGATTGTTTCATAAGGATGTGGTTTTGGAGAGTGATATTGGTTCTTGTAGAATACGTTTCATATTGTTGTAGTGTTCTTAACTATGAAGTTGTTAATGTTCTTAGCTTTATCCTTTGAAAATAGACACGTAAAAATATTCTGGGGATGAGCATGCACATCTTCAATATGTACGCATTGGTCCTCTTTAGTGAATTTAACTATATGTCGCAAGTAAAAGCCTTGGGTGGCGGGTTGATACAATTCCAAGTCAGGAAGGTTAAAACCACCCTCAGACTTAGGAAGATGTAAAACGTTCCTTTTATCCCAGGATGTTAAGAGTAGTAAAGATACTCTGTGGAGACCTTTGTTAAAATTTTGTAACCAATCCAATTGTCTGGCTTTCCCTTCTGTTGCTGTGGCTTGGTGAAAGAGAGACGACGAGAGAGACTAAAACAATTCTGTAGCCTTGCAGATGACAATGTCATGCCTTTGTTTTGTCATGGATCATTTAGAGAGCAAGCGGTTCAACTAGTTAGGCCAGGCACATCTTAATGGTTTCCTGGGAGTGGAGGAGGAACGGAGGGGATGGAAGCTATTTTCAATCCCCCCAAGACACACAAACCCAGAGCCTTGTTTTGGTGTTCATTGATTCTGTATCCACTATTTTCCACGAGACACTGACCTGATGTGACAATCTTAATACCGACGCCCCATTAAATATCTGGATACATATATTTACTGAATCCTTGGCTGTGATAGGATGAGGATAGGAAACCATCTCATGTATATGCAGTTAAAGCACCTGCTATGCTGTTATGGTGTCCAGAGCACATTAGTGTCATTGTCAGGGTCATTGTGGATGTCTCGCTGGGTAATTGACAGTCACAGTATTATTGAACACATTGCAGTTTGAGTGGAGATAATAAACTGTTCACTTTTCAGAGCTCAGTCGTTTTCTTTTACAGTACATATGTCATAACATGACCCGCTTCCGAATTCACCGTCTGGGCTGAGATCGATGATGGTCTAAGTTTGCTCCAGGAAGCCCTTACAAACCGGTACAGTATTTACTCATACGGAATGTGAATGGATGGAAAAGATGAATAGATGAAACATTGACTTCTGGTGGAACTCATAACAGCCCCATACCTCCACTATTCTTGTTCTAGGATGAGAGGGCAACCTAAACGGAGACCACACTCCTAAAAACACAGTGTTCTTTCTAGCCACCCAGAACATACTATTGTCCTTAACAAAAACGTGCAGCCCCCTTTTCAACATTACCGTATTAAACTTATATGAGGGTGCTCATTAAATATACTGCATCGTGAACTGAATATTCACTGAGCATTCAGAAGGTAGCAGGCGGGAGGCTGGGGGGTTGAGGGGTAGAAGGTAGCAGGCGAGAGGCTGGGGGGTTAAGGGGTGGAAGGTAGCAGGTGGGAGGCTGGGGGGTTAAGGGGTGGAAGGTAGAAGGTGGGAGGCTGGGGGGGTTGAGGGGTGGAAGGCGAGAGGCTCGGGGCGTTGAGTGGTGGTGAGGGGTAGAGGTAGCAGGTGGGGAGGATGGGGGGATTAAGGGGAGGAAGGGAAGCAGGTGGGAGGCTGGGGGGTTAAGGGGTAGAAGGTGGGAGGCTGGGGGCTTAAGTGATGATGCTCAGCAGCTATTTATACCTTCCTTCCTTATTGAGAGAAGCCCTCTTCCTCAGAGCTACCCTGCCCTACCCCAGCCCCAGACAGGGAAACACATAAATAAATGCAAAACCCCAGTGTCACACCACCATTATTACAGGAAAAGACTCAAATTAAAACAGTGGGGGAAAAGAGGATGAAAGAGGCAGGAGAAGTTTGAGGATGAATAAGTAAAGAGAGTGTTCTTCTTTTCCTGTCTGAAGCGCAAAGGAGCAGTGCATACAGCAGAAAGTCACTTACCGTATACTGTACTTTACTGTGACGGGAGGTACCATCACTAATGGGGTCACTATAACCTATACTGAGAGCTTTAGTGGTGAATCTACTGTATGAGCGTATATATGCTGGATATGGTGCCATGCACTGAACCCCAGAGTAATGCAGTATGCCAACTTTTGGCCTGGAAGCTAAATTCAGATGTAAAGCCTTAAAGATTTGAAAACCACCACTGTGTAAGCACAGAAAAAGTCATTATTTTATTTGGATTTGATGGAAGCAGGTAGACATTCCGGTACAACGGTGTCCTTTCTCAAAGCAGTGTAATAGCTTCGTTCAACTGACTTCCCAGTAGATATAGGCTATATGTCATCCCCAGACCTGGTAATTACTGTACGTGCTAAGCAAACAGCCATCCATAGCATCAACTTTACCCTCTCTCTCTCTCTCTCTCTCTGAGCTGTGCTCCTCCTTCAGAAAGCAACACTTCCACAGCAGTGTGATCCCACCAGGAGAAACCCGAATGAAAAGCCAGGGAAAAGGAGCTGTCTCCTCTGTTGGGGCAAAGTGAAGACCCAGCAGCATGCTACATTGAGGTTGGTCCAGCGCCCAGCGGCACTAAGACTGGTCTTAGTATTAGTACAGCAGGGAAGTATGACCTCTTTCTACACAGATCAGTGGTTCTGAGCTTCTGAAGACAGGAGGAGCAGACCAAGTTATTATGACAATAACCTCAGCACAAAGGCTCATTGAGGATACTGTAGGTGTGTGTTCAAGTTCAGTTTTTAACCTAAAGTAGACAACTCACTCTTTCCCATCTATTCCAAACCATGGCAACATATGAGTTAAGGGGTTTTGACGGCGTTATCGAGAAAAAGAGAGAAATGAATCAACCTATGGGTTGGACACCAACCCTAACATGGGCTAAACAACACCAGCACTGCACTGAGTGGGTACTATTACAGCATTCATAAAACACTGCTCTCTCTACAACTCTGCGGTCCAAATATTTAAATATACTGCCACCATGACAGATATTTCCTTCCTCATGGAGAAAAGACGTTTTGCCATTACAATTTCTTAATTTGGTTGTTAGGGGTTGTGGAGATTGCAGACCCGTATTGACAGCTGACTTACTGCCATTAATTCCTCCTCGCCCACAAGAGAGAGAGAGAGAGAAATAAGAGTGTGAGAGACAGGGAGAGGGAGATGGAGAAAGAGAAAGCTGAGTTGGGGTAGGGGATGGGCGTCCATTCCAATACAAGTAGCACCTGTCAGCTGGGTTGGGAGGCTGGAGTCTCCCATATCTCCCCTGGCCAAGGCCTCCTCTCCCTGGGGCCTCCATCCCTCCCTCTACACTCAACCACCATCTATCTATATGCACCAGGCTGTGACTAAAACAGAGGTATTCTGCACCCAGGCACATACTCCACTGAGAGGAGAGGCAGGGAGGCAGCTAGCTACCTGGGCTGGCCATGATGCACAACACCATGCAGCCTCCTCTCACTCCATGCTAGGGAAAGAGCAGGCAGTCACAACATTATATCAAATCTAATTCAATAGAAATAGTCAAATTAGAGGGCTGGTAATACAATGCCTGATGTACCCTATGAATAGTTGATTCAAATGAATCTGGCTAATGAACACTTATTCTGATTTGGGAAATTGGTTGACGACAACATATTCTTTCTCCATCCAAAAATGTAGGCTATCAACTGGACTTGTAGAGATAAACATATTTATTGATTTGAAATGGTTGGTCAATTACCATAATCAGGCCCAAACTATATATCCATGATACTTGGTCAACAGAAGCATCCGGTATCAAAGTGTGAGAACACTTTCCGAATATGCTGAGCTCAGCAAGAACACAGTTCAGCCACAACTTGATAAGCCAATCATCTTGTTCATTTTTTCCACTTTGAGCCTGTCATAGTGGGGTCATTAAAACAAACCATCCAGAAAACAGTAGATAAGATACTTAAGCCTAACTACTGCAGTTTCTCCAGGCAGACATTTCTGTAGGAAAGTGATCATCTGAGAGAAGCTGAGGTAAACCGACAAGAACAACACAGCTCGATGCTTGCATCTATCCAGCTGGACATAACATGAGGTAACGAAGGAAAGTCAACGTTGGAGCTCTCTTCTTTGCAATGACATACATATGGATTGCGGTTAAGCCCATGCTTTGTAACAGGCTTTAGAGCAAGTCCATCAACCACTCATTGAGGTCGGGTGGGAGGGGGTGTGTGCGAGCTTACGGGGATGTTTGCGCTAATGCATGCTTGTCTGCGGAGTGAATGGCAACCCCTCAGAAGTGCTGATGTGGCTCCCAAAGACATCCCAGTCAACAACCGAAAACTCAGTGGAAACCTCAACCCAAATAAATAATAAATAAATAAGAATGCATAGGAGTGGAAGGTCATGAGATAAAGAGTTGGTTCCCCACAACTCCCTCTCCAGCTCTACTTAAAACTCATTAGCAGGAGCTGTGTGGCAAAGGCCCAAATAAATAAGAATGCATAGGAGTGGAAGGTCATGAGATAAAGAGTTGGTTCCCCACAACTCCCTCTCCAGCTCTACTTAAAACTCATTAGCAGGAGCTGTGTGGCAAAGGCCTGGTGCTCACATGCATATATGATTGCATAATGAACAGGAAAGGCCTCACAATGACATTGTCGTGAATATGAAGGAATTATTCCTAAGGTAACTGGTATTACAATAGCTTTAAATTAAGTATGCCGGAAGCCTGAAAGCATAGGAATAACTCAAACGCCACACAACTATATCTTAGTTGACTGTGTTTTCCTGTATTTGAAAGAATACTGTTGTGTTTGTCAGTTATACTTTGATTTGGACTACAGGTGTTTCTTTAGATGAAATATTACAGGGGAGAGTGCTGATATGAAATCCATTGTTTCACCCGGGCGGGACAGAAAATCCTACAGAAACACTAGCTTTTACAGTAATTGGAGTAAACATTCCATCCACCACGTTTTAGAATGGAAAGTGGTTGCCAGAGAGAGTCTGCTGCTCGAAGACATGCAGGTCTCTATTCCTCTATTCATCTATTTTCAGATTACTACACACTATACTAATTAGAGTAATTAACTGTTACCAAATCCACTTTTCAGATTGAATAATGATTATGAGCTGTAATTAGTTTGCTGGCCTGGTTAAAGCCACAGTAGGACAATGTAAAAAGTATGACTATCACAGACCCAGGTTCGATCCCAGGCTGTGTCACAGTCGGCCGTGACCGGGAGACCAATGAGGCGGCGCACAATTGGCCCAGAGTCATCCGGGTTAGGGGAGGGTTTGGCCGGCCGGGATTTACTTGTCCCATCGTGTTCTAGCGACACCTTGTGGCGGGCCGGGAGCCTGCAAGCTGACCTCCGTCGCCAGCTGGATGGTGTTTCCTCTGACATATTGGTGCGGCTGGCTTCCGGGTTAAGCAAGCAGTGTATCAAGAAGCAGTGCATCTTGGCAGGGTCATGTTTCGGAGGACGTATGGCTCTCGACCTTCGCCTCTTCTGAGTTGCAGGGATGGGACAAGACTGTAACTACCAATTGGAGAGAAAATGGGGTAAAAGTACAAAGAAATTAAACACATAAATACAAAATTAAACATGACTATCGCCCTAAAAATTCATGGTGTACAAGACACCTGTCTGATTCGCGCCTGTCTGAGTGGACTAATCCATTATGGAGGCTGTGGGGATGGCACAGTCCATCAGTCTGTGCTACTGAAATTATATATGGTTATATTATGTAAGAACAATGGTGCAACACTAATAAAAATAATATGACTTTATAACAAATGCATTTTCTCCCGCGTTGGATAGTGGTTGCTGTCCGGGGTTCTGAAACACATCAGTGCGCTGTTGAATTGGCACCTTTTCCTAGACCATGTTGCTATGTGCACATTAGCAAAGTTATCCAGCATATTGGTGTTCTGAACAATGGAGGAGGAGGAGGCAGCAGCCCTTGCCTTAATTGACAAAGAAAAGTGAGGAGAGAAGGAATTCCAAATTAATTAGGTCTATAATCAATAGCCTAAGTGTTAAATGAGCCTGTCTTTATAAATCATCCATGTACAGTACATGTATACTGTATCTACAGAAATATGACAGATCCTGCTTCTGTTGCCTGTTTGAGTGTTTGTTTAATAGCCTACTGGTTCCATGAGCACCAAGCCTCACGCAAACACAACATGTCGAATAAACAATTTCACAAATTCAACTGTTTTTAATCTTTTCTATGCTGTAATAAAGGCTTTACACTCTTTTTTCCATTAGAACAGCCTCTCTGGTATTATTTATAATTTATTTAGTGTTGTTTACACTGTTCCAAATTGTCTGAAAAACAATATTTATAATAATAATAATAATAACAACACTGTTCCCCGGGCGCCAAAGTCGTGGATGTAGATTATGGCAGGCCCACGCACCTCTCTGATTCAGAAGGGTTGGGTTAAATGCGGAAGACACATTTCAGTTGAATGCATTCAGTTGTACAACTGACTAGGTATCCCCCCTTTCCCTTCCCTTAGTAACAACAACCCTCCTTTTTCTTGATCTCCTTCTTATTGTTATTATTACTATTATTATTATGATCATCATTATAATAATAAGTTTGATGATCATAATAATAAGTCATGTAATTATCATTAGTAGGCTTAGTACAGCATCCTTGGGTCCCGTGTGGCTCAATTCGTAGAGCATGGCGCTTGCAAAGCCAGAGTTGTGGGTTTGAGTCCCATTGGGGAGCATTCTGAAAACGTATGAAAAATGTATGCAATCACTACTGTAAATCGCTCTGTACTAATGACTAAAATGTAAATGTTGTATAACCACTATCGAGCTGTAGGCCTAAGAGCAGTTCTTCGGACGCCCTCTAGTCATTTGAGTGTCTTAATTATTTAATCAAACAGTGCGCTTAAAGCATCAGACAAGCTCAGTGCATATAGTCGATTTGAGTAATAGGACAGACAACTTTTTTTTTTGTCGGGGACAGCCCTAGTGAGAATGCTGTTCATTGACTACAGCTCAGCGTTTAACACCATAGTGCCCTCCAAGCTCATCACTAAGCTAAGGACCGTGGGACTGAACACCTCCCTATGCAACTGGATCCCTCAACACAGGGGTGCGTGCTTAGTCCCATCGTGTACTCCCTGTTCACGCACGACTCCAACACCATCCTTAAGTTTGCCAATGACATGGCGGTAGTAGGCCTGATCACAGACGACAATGAGACAGCCTATAGGGAGGAGGTCAGAGACACAACAACCTCTCCCTCAACGTGAGCAAGACAAAGGAGCTGATCGCGGACTACAGGAAAAAGAGGGCCGAGCATGCCCCCATTCACATCAACAGGGCTGTAGTGGAGCGGGTCGAGAGCTTCACAGTCTTGAAAAGGGCACGATAACGCGTATTCCCCTTCAGGAGGCTGAAAAGATTTGGCGTGGGACCTCAGATCCTCAAAAAAGTTATACAGCTGCACCATCGAGGGCATCCTGACTGGTTGCATCACCGCTTGGTTTAATAAGTTCTCGGAATCAGACTGCAAGGCTCAACAGAGTATAGTGCGTACGGCCCAGTACATCACTGGGGCCGAGCTTCCTTCCATCCAGGACCTCTATACCAGGCGGTGTCAGAGGAAGGCCCGAAAATTGTCAGACTCCAGCCACCCAAGTCATAGACTGTTCTCTCTGCTACTGCACGGCAAGCGGTACCGGAGTGCCAAGTCTGGGACCAAAAGGCTCCTGAACAGATTCTACCCCCAACCCATAACACTGTTAAACAGTTAATCATATGGCTACCTGAACTATTTGCATTGGCCCCCTTATTTTATTTTGATTTAATACCATTTTTTCACTGACTCTTGCATAGGCTCGATGTACACTCACTGGACTCTAACTACACACTCACACATACTACACTGACATTTCAACACACACACATGCATTTTGACGCCACACACACACACATAAACATACATTCACATTCCTTCCCACTCTTCATATACGCTGCTGCTAACTCTATGTTTATTATCTATGCATAGTCACTTTACCCCTACCTACATGCACGTATTACCTCAATTACCTCGACTAACCCGTACCCCTGCACATTGACTCTGTACCGGTACCTCCTGTATATAGCCTCGTTATTGTTCTTTTGTGTTACTATTTTTCCTTTAGAAAATGTTTCTTACTTTATTTAAACTCTGCATTGTTGGTTAAGGGTTCGCAAGTAAGCATTTCACGGTAAGGTTTTGTTGTATTCGGCACATGTGACAAATACCATTGTATTATATTTGATACTGGTACCGCGTGTACACATCCAAGTTATCGTTACTCATTGTGTATTTATTATTACTTCTATTATTTCTCCATTTCTTTCTCTCTGCATTGTAAGTTAGTAAGAACTTCACTGTTAGTCTACATCTGTTGTTTATGAAGCATTTAACAAATCAAATTTGAATTGATTTGAGTATGGTTTGGGTCGGCACCCTAATGTGAAAAACGTACTACTTCATTAGTCATTAGTGTAAAGGGGGATCATCACCTACCCAGACCAGGGGGTATCTCCGGGCATGGTGGTATAGGTTTGGCAGTTGGTGGTGTGTGGTTTCCCTCAGGTCGTACGCTGGGCAGCAGCTGGTCTGCGGTGGCCAGGTAGCTGGCGAAGGTGGCGTTGGGCCGGCTGAGGTTGTAGTAGTAGTGGTGTCCGTTGCGGCTGGAGTTGCGGCCGTTGTTGAAGCGGCTGAAGATCTGATCGAAGCGCTGGCTGTAGACGTCGAAGTAGAGGATCATCATGATGACAAAGTGCACCATGCAGAGCAGCAGGACAGCCTTGCAGATGCGCTCCAGGGTCCGGCCTAACATCAGCCGAGTCATGGTTGAGCCTGCCGCCCCTGCCACACAGTCTAGGGCATCCGCTCGGTTGGTCACTCCCCTGGGCCTGGGCTGGCCTGGACAAATGCTGCACGCTGCCTCACTCTATCACCTGTGGGAGGGCCAGGGAACAACATTACATTATGTTCACACTAAATTTATATTTTGTTGCCATTTAAGTAAATTAGGCCCAACACAGGAAATGAGAAGCAAATCACAGTATCTGTATATGTCATGTACATGTTTCCAAGAAAATAAACATCAAGGAATAAAACAAAAGCAACCTACTCCACCCAACAACATGATTTGAAAAACATTTATAATAAAATGGCTTGACTGGACTCTCCGTTCTCTCCCCTGGCAGGATCACAGGTGGAAACATCATGGGGAAAGCACCAGATATCAAAGATAACCTAGCAGATAGATAGATTACCCAGGTGCAATGTGGTGGGAGGGCGGTGGGATGGAACGCCACTGTCAATGTCAGACTCAACTCTATCTCACCAGGCTGGGTCTCACTCATTGATTTTCTCACAGACAAGCACACAAAAACAATACAGTGTGTTTGATGAGGGGTTTTTAGATGGCGTATAGACGTAGGATCTTAATTTGATCACCCTGTTGTTGCAGGAAATGTCCTGCACAGCAGGAAAGCAAACTTGTTGTGTAATCGAGGTTTAAAAATGCTTCTAAAGTTTAATTTCCACTTGCCCTAATTTCCATTTGCCCCAACTAAAAACGTATCAACAAAAATGTTAATTAATTAAAATCCACACAATAATTCACATTTCCTGTTGCTGCAGGATTATTTTCCTGCTGCGAGAAACTGGTCAAATTAAGGTAGCCTACCTGTTAGGTCAGTAACCAAAAGGTCGCTAGTTCGAATTACCCAGCCAACAAGGTGAAAAATCTGCCAATGTGCCCTTCAGAGCAAGGCACTAAACCTAATTGCTCCAGGGTCGCCATTGTTAATGGCTGACCCTGGCCGTGACCCCTCTCTCCGAAGGTGTCTCAGGGGAAGTTGGGATATGCAAAAAAATAAATGTCCATTTTACACATACGTATAATACACACTTGTGCATGTGTAAAACAGATCAAATCTAAGCACCCACCAAATTATGAATTATTTGACTGACCTGTGTAGTTCTAAGTTCTGTGGTAAACTGACTTGACGAAGAGCCTCTGTATTTCAATTTGAATGGCAAATGCTGTTTCAAAGTACAATTTTCTACATGCAATAGTCCAGTATTAATACTAAAATATTAATTAGAAAGAGACTGACCTCATGGAGGACAAGGCTAGTTGGTGAAAGCTTTAGATGCCTTTTCAGCTCTACATTAATACTCAATTATGACAGATGCTGCACCACACTGTTAACCAGCATGACGTCAAAAACAGATTATAAACTGGGTGGTTCGAGCCGTGAATGCTGATTGGCTGACAGCCGTGAAAAATCATACCGTAAACCACGGGTATGACAAAACATGTATTTTTACTGCTCTAATTATGTTGGTAACCAGTCTATAATAGCAATAAGGCACCTCAGGGGGTTGTGGTATATGGCCATTATACCACGGCTAAGGGTTGTATCCAGGCACTCTGCGTTGTGTCTTGCTTAAGAACAGCACTTAGCCGTGGTATATTGGCCATATACCACACCCCCTCAGGCCTTATTGCTTAATTCGCCTTTTGAAAGCCCACACACCAGTTTATCAGTTTGCTCACTAACATTAAAGACAAGCCAACATAATTCAAGTCTAACATGAAAAAATGTACACAGTGGCCTGTATGTGCAGTGCAAACCAGGCCTTAGCATTGGAGAATATCAACATGGGACCAAGATGCTTGTTTAGAAACGGCTGGTGTCTAGTGAATATTTAATTCCATATTGGACACTAAATCCCTTGGACACTAAACTTATACCTTGGACACTAAATGGATGCTGAGAACTCTTTTAGATTAAACCGACACACCAATAAAGTAAAGTCCTGGAAATATGGTGGCAATAAATGTGTACAGCATGTATGTTCAAATTTTAATAGTGTGCTGGCTCTTGATGTGGCGCCCAGTTAATCTGTCGGTGCATAATTCATTATGGGCTAGTTAGTCTCTACCAGACCCATCTCCCTGTGACAGCTATATTATGACTAAACTAAGCCATAAACAACACAATGATAATGGCCAGTATAAGTTGTATACCACTTTATTGGCATCGGCATATTTGGCAGCATATTTTCAATCCCTCTCATTTTTGTTTGTGCTGTCACCTCCGCTCTGCATACATTACTGTAATCAGTCACAGCTGTCTTAGGCCTATACAGTAATGTTACAATGGATGTGTTTCAACTTTAGAACAGGGGTGGTTGATTTTGCTATATTTTTTTTATTATTATTTTGGCTTAAAAAAACACTACAGGCCACAGTTGAACGTCTAAAACTGTATAGAAAGTATGTAGAAATGATAATGGTCCTATATATTTTTAAATAACTGCCCTTTATCTGGCCCGCAAATTGATTTTGTTGAACAAATCAGTAAAAAGAAAATCTGTGCAGCCCTACGTTGAACCCTTCATGGATGTGGAATTTCCCAATGTGGCCCTCGAGCCCCAAATTTTGCCCAACCCTGCTTTAGAACAAGCCTTAACAAAGAGCAGTAGCCCCAAATCAACTGATTTGCCAATATTAGGTGAGTCATCACTTGCAGAGTTTCTTGCGATCCAACGCAAACCAAGGATTTGTGGCTGACTTCTTAGTAAAGAGACATATAGATTAACAATAGACAGTGGTGACAATGTTTTATGTAACATTACATAATGATTTAAAGCAAAGGCAAATCCTGAGCAGCAGAGAGATGGTTAAGTAGTAGATATTTAGAGTATAGCCTTTAAGCAGTAGCAATTCACTGTTTAATCGTTTTTGTCAACACAGCTGGGGAAATGCTGATGCAGAAAGAAGAACTAATAGATGAGTGACTACGTTCTTTCTGTCTTTATATTATTTTTCAAATGGTAATGAGAGGTTGTCAGACAGAGAAATGTGTTACAGCATCCCTGCTGTGATGGAGATCTCCAAACGCTGCGTTTTAAAGGGGAAACACCTGGGTAGGACCCTAGCCTAGCACTAGCTTCTCTTTGCTCTACTCTAAGGCCACGGGCCCTAGTGCAACCCACCAACCAGCCCTCATGGACTCATCAAATATGCATTAGACATGCTACACTTGATAACATTGGGCAAAACTGTAGCCTTCGAGCATTTCTTGCTTGACACCTCAATAACATGCAAACCATGCAGTGCTAGTGTGTTTTACCAAATGTATAAATCTGTCTAACAATCAATCTAAAACTTAGGCTAATCATTCAAAAAAAGCTTTAACGTTGTGTCATATGCCAGTTTCCAACAAACAAGTCCCCATGCATTTATGCATTGTCTTGACTGTATGCTTAGGGTCGTTGTCCTGTTGAAAGGTGAACCTTCGTTCCAGTCTAAGGTCCTGAGCGCTCTGGAGCAGGTTTTCATCAAGGATCTTTGCTCTGTTCATCTTTGCCTCTATCCTGACTAGCTTCCCAGTCCCTGCTGCTGAAAAACATCCCCACAGCATGATGCTACCACCACCACCATGCTTCACCGTAAGGATGGTGCCAGGCGTGACATTTGGCATTCAGGCCAAAGTGTTTCATCTTGGTTTCATCAGACCAGATAATCTTGTTTCTCATGGTCTGAGAGTCTTTAGGTGCATTTTGTCTCCAAGCAGGCTGTCATGTGTGTTTTACTGAGGAGAGGCTTCTGTCTTGGCCACTCTACCATAAAAGCCTGATTGGTGGAGTGCTGCAGAGACAGTTGTCCTTCTGGAAGGTTCTCCCATCTCAACAAAGGCACTCTGGAGCTCTTTCAGTATCACCATCAGGTTCTGGAGGTGACACTGACCAAGGCCCTTCGCCCCTGATTGCTCAGTTTGGCCAGGTGGCCAGTTCTAGGAAGCGTCTTGGTGGTTCCAAAACGTCCTGCATTTAAGAATGTTGGAGGCCACTGTGTTCTTGGGGACCTTCAATGCTGCAAAAATGTTTTGGTACCCTTACCCAGATCTGTGCCTCAACACAATCCTGTCTCGGAGCTCTACGGACAATTCCTTCGACCTCATGGCTTGGTTTTTTCTTTGACATGCACTGTCAACTGTGGGACCTTATATAGTCTGGCGTGTGTCTTTCCAAATCATGTCCAATCAATTGAATTTACCACAGGTGGACTCCAATCAAGTTGTAGAAACATCTCAAGGATGACCAATGGAAACAGGATGCACCTGAGCTCAATTTTGAGTCTCATAGCAAAGGGTCTGAATAGTTATGTAAATAAGGTATTTATGTTTTGTAGTTGAAATACATTTGCAAAAATCTCTCAACCTGTTTTCACTTTGTTATTGTGTGTAGATTGCTGAGGATTTTTTTATTCAATCAATTTTAGAATAAGGCTGTAACGTAACAAAATGTGGAAAAAGTCAAGGGGTCTGAATACCTTCCGAAGGCACTGTATATATTTATTATTATATATATTTTTTAAACAAAACTTTTTTCACAGAACTAATGCACTGGGCCTTTAATCAGCCTTTATTAGAGAACAGATAAAGCCCCTCCACCCCTAAACTACTTCCCACGAATATGATTGTGTATGGTAATTAATACAAAACATTACAGCATTGCTATTAAAAAATATATATAATAATAAATATATACAGTGCATTCGGAAAGTATTCAGACCCCTTGACTTTTTACACATTTTGTTACGTTACAGCATTATTCTAAAATTGATTAAATCATCCCCCCCCCCCCCTCATCAATCTACACACAATACCCACACAATGGCAAAAACTGGTTTTTAGATGTCTTTTAACTAATTTATTTAAAAAAAAAACATTTACCAGAATGTTACATTTACATAAGTATTCAGACCCTTTACTCAGTACTTTGTTGAAGCACCTTTTGCAGCGATTACAGCCATGAGTCTTCTGGGGTATGATGCTACAAGCTTGGCACACCTGTATTTGGGGAGTTTCTCCCATTCTTCTCTGCAGATGCTCTCAAGCTCTGTCAGGTTTGATGGGGAGCGTCGCTGCACAGCTATTTTCAGGTCTAGAGATACGGACAATTCCTTTGAACTCGTGGCTTTGTTTTTGCTCTGACATGCACTGTCAACTGTGGGACCTTATGTAGACAGGTATGTGCCTTTCCAAATCATGTCCAATCAATTGAATTTACCACAGGTGGACTCCAATTAAGTTGTAGAAACATCTCAAAGATGAATGGAAACATGACGCACAATTTGTAATATATTTGCAAACATTCCTAAAAACCTGTTTTTGATTTGTTATTATTTGGCATTGTGTAGATTGACGTGGGAAATGTTTTATTTAATCCATTTTAGAATAAGGCTGCAACGTAACAAAATGTGGAAAAAGTCAAGGGGTCTGAATGCACTACGCGTTCCAGCACTTGGCGGCCCCGTTCTGTGAGCTTGTGTGGCCTACCACTTCGCGGCTGAGCCGTTGTTGCTCCTAGACATTTACACTTCAAAATAACAACACAGTTGACCGGGGCAGCTCTAGCAGGGCAGAAATTTGACGAAATGACTTGGTGGAAAGGTGGCATCCTTTGACGTTGCCACATTGAAAGTCACTGAGCTCTTCAGTAAGGCCATTCTACTGCCAATGTTTGTCTATGGAGATTACATGGCTGTGCGCTCAATTTTATACGTCCGTCAGCAACGGGTGTGGCTGAAATAGCCGAATCCACTAATTTTAAAGTGTTGTCCACATACTATAAATATAATGTATGTTTTACAATGGTGGGGGAGTGCCAAGATGGACGCGTGGTGGCTTCAACACAGCGCCCCCTGTCAGTCATCTAGTGTATATATACACAGTGCCTTCTGAAAGTAATCATACCCCTGGACTTATTCAAAATGTTGTTGTATTAAAGCCTGAATTCAAAATGGATTGCCAATTTTTTTTTTCACCCATCTACACACAATATCCCATAATGACAAAGTGAAAACATGTTTTTAGAACATTTGCACATTTATTGAAAATTAAATACAGAAATATCTAATTTACATAAGTATTCACACCCCTGAGTCAATACTTTGTAGGAGCACCTTTGGCATTGATTGCACCAGTGGAGGCTGCTGAGGGGAGGACAGCTCATAATAATGGCTGGAACAGAGTAAATGGAATGGCATGTGGGTGATGTATTTGATACCATTCCACCTATTCCGCTCCAGCCATTACTACTAGCCCATCGTCGCCAATTAAGGTGCCACCAACCTCCTGTGGATTACACCTGTGAGTCTTTCTGGGTAAGTCTCTAAGAGCTTTCCACACCTGGATTATGCAACATTTGCAGTATTAGTTTTGTGCCTTGCTGCAAACAGGATGCATGTTTTGGAATATTTTTATTCTGTACTCTTCTTTTCCCTCTGTCAATTAGATTACTAGTGTGGAGTAACTACAATGCTGTTGATCCATCCTCTGTTTTCTCCTATCCCAGCCATTAAACGTGAACTGTTTTAACGTTACCACTGGCCTCATGGTGAAATCACTGCACTGTTTCTTTCCTCACCGGCAACTGAGTTAGGAAGGACGCCTGTATCTTTGTAGTGACTGGGTGTATTGATACACCATCGAAAGTGTAATTAATAACTTCACCATTCTCAAAGGGATATTACAAATGTTTACCCATCTACCAATAGGTGCCCTTCTTTGCGAGGCATTGGAAAACCTCCCTGGTCTTTGTAGTTGAATCTGTGTTTGAAATGCACTGCTCGACTGAGGGACCTCACAGATAATTGTATGTGTGGGGGACATAGATGAGGTAGTCTCATTCAAAAATCATGTTAAACACTATTATTGCACACAGAGTGAGTCCATGCATTATTATGTGACTTATTAAGCACATTTTTACTTCTTGCAATAAGAAAGGGCTTGAATACTTATTGATTGAAGCCATTTCAGCTTTTCATTTTGCATTAATTTGTAAAAATGTTGAAAAACATCATTACATTATGGGATATTGCGTGTGGGGCAGTGACAAAACATATACATTTAATCCATTTCAAATTCAGGCTGTAGCACAACAAAATATGGAAAAAGTCAATGGGTGTGAATACTTACTGAAGGCACTGTAAATCATTGTACACATTGCGGTGTAATTGAAAATGTGTTGGCAGGAGTCATGCCTAAACACAAGGATTGACACTGATTTGGTAACACATCAAAACACACGCACTGCAGAGGAGATCTGAGTCACTCAAAATACCATGAGTAGATTTGATCGAAATGTCCACATACTCCTGATTGCATTAGATCTCTAGATTTATAAAAAAGATTGTTGAAAATTGATTCCACCATTATGCAGTGAATCACCACCTGATATGGGTGTGGATAGAATAGAACAGAACAGAACAGAACAGTGCGTGTTGGTTTACAAAATGTGCAAAGTACAAAATGCAAAGGGGAATGGGGCATATTATTCTAATGAATAACACGTTGCATTTGAGCTATTATTTCAGTGTAATAACGTGCTTCAATGATATGCCACCAATGTATATCAGCTCATAGACTTACATCAGCATTCTGCATTCATACAGGCAAACAAAAACAAACATTAAGTAAATCAACACCTCACAAGGCGAGACATCACGCTAAAACACATTTCCCAGAACATCTAATAAGACTATTGCTCCAAATTGGCATAGCTTTGTGTAAAATGTAACATTACATTGTTGGCTCAAGGCCCATAGAGTCAGTCCTACAAGAGTCAAAGGTGTTGCTTGTCAAAAGACTAAGAGACTAAAGACTAGATAAACAAAGACAGTACGGGGTGTGAAGGGCAAACTGTGTGTCACTGCCCTCTTGCCTGGAATGGCATTATGCTCATGCTAACCACTCTGAGAAAGGAACACCCCTCACCTTCTGACTGGCACACACACAGATTCCTCTCTGTTGCTCCCCCGGGGGGAGAATTAGGCCTACCTTGCACAGCATAGAAGTTGTAAACTTACAGCCCTGTACAAACAAGAGATATTTAATTATATATATTTTATTTCTGGAAAGGAAAGTTGTGTGGATACTTGGGCTTGAGGTATTACTAGGAGTTTGTAAAGAAAAAGGGTTTCTTTACAAACCAAACAATAACTATCATAGCACATATTTTTTAAGTGCCATGCCGTCATTAATAATTTGGTTTGAAAAAAGTGGCCATGGTGGCCAATACCAATACACTGACTCAGAATAATAAAACAAAATCCTTCTCCTTCACCAGCACCAGCACCCTCATCTCAACACAGATTAACACAGAGGGGTAAAGAGAGTGATGCCATTTAAGGGGAACAACTCTTAATAATCCATGTTGTGTAACATCACAAACAGACATGTTCTCACAGCTGGAGGAGAGGATCCCAGATATCAGACTTCACACTCCTGCCCGATTACCACCAACACTGTGGAGCAGAGCACACGCACAGTTCAGTCTGCTGACCCTTGTCAGAAACACTGCATGTTTCACATTTCAACTAATGGAAAACGGATAGACACTCGTCAGGGAAGGTCTGTGATGCTTCTACTATCAAATCCCAATCAAATATTATTCATAGACTACATGCCAAATATTCAAGCCAGAAATGAAATAAATATCTGACTACTAAACAAGGTTATTTATGCATCAACCAAGCTCTACCATTGTACAGTCGTGGCCAAAAGTTTTTAGAATGACACAAATATACATTTCCACAAAGTTTGCTGCTTCAGTGTCTTTAGATATTTTTGTCAGATGTTACTATGGAATACTGAAGAATAATTACAAGCATTTCATAAGTGTCAAAAGCTTTTATTGACATGGACAACATGAAGTTGATGCAAAGAGTCAATATTTCCAGTGTTGACCCTTCTTTTTCAAGACCTCTGCAATCCACCCTGGCATGCTGTCAATTAACTTCTGGGCCACATCCTGACTGATGGCAGCCCATTCTTGCATAATCAATGCTTGGAGTTTGTCAGAATTTGTGGGTTTTTGTTTGTCCACCCGCCTCTTGAGGATTGACCACATGTTCTCAATGGGATTAAGGACTGGGGAGTTTCCTGGCCATGGACCCAAAATATTGATGTTTTGTTCCCCATGCCACTTAGTTATCACTTTTTGCCTTATGGCAAGGTACTCCATCATGCTGGAAAAGGCATTGTTCGTCACCAAACTGTTCCTGGATGGTTGGGAGAAGTTGCTCTCGGAGGATGTGTTGGTACCATTCTTTATTCATGGCTGTGTTCTTAGGCAAAATTGTGAGTGAGCCCACTCCCTTCGCTGAGAAGCAACCCCACACATGAATGGTCTCGGGATGCTTTACTGTTGGCATGACACAGGACTGATGGTAGTGCTCACCTTGTCTTCTCCGGACAAGCTTTTTTTCCGGATGCCCCAAACAATCGGAAGAGGGATTCATCAGAGAAAATGACTTTACCCCAGTCCTCAGTAGTCCAATCCCTGTACCTTTTGCAGAATATTTGTCTGTCCCTGGTGTTTTTCCTGGAGAGAAGTGGCTTCTTTGCTGCCCTTCTTGACACCAGGCCATCCTCCAAAAGTCTTCGCCTCCCTGTGCTTGCAGATGCACTCACACCTACCTGCTGCCATTCCTGAGCAAGCTATGTACTGGTGGTGCCGCTGAATCAACTTTAGGAGACGGTCCTGGCACTTGCTGGACTTTCTTGGGTGCCCTGAAGCCTTCTTTACAACAATTGAACCGCTCTCCTTGAAGTTCTTGATGATCTGATAAATGGTTGATTTAGGTGCAATCTTACTGGCAGCAATATCCTTGCTTGTGAAGCCCTTTTTGTGCAATGCAATGATGACGGCACGTGTTTCCTTGCAGGTAACCATGGTTGACAGAGGAAGAACAATGATTCCAAGCACCACCCTCCTTTTGAAGCTTCCAGTCTGTTATTTGAACTCAATCAGCATGACAGAGTGATCTCCAGCCTTGTCCTTGTCAACACTCACACCTGTGTTAACGAGAGAATCACTGACATGATGTCAGCTGGTCCTTTTGTGGCAGGGCTGAAATGTTTTTTGTTAATTTGCATGGCAAAGAGGGACTTTGCAATTAATTGCAATTCATCTGATCACTCTTTATAACATTCTGGAGTATATGCAAATTGCCATCATACAAACTGAGGCAGCAGACTTTGTGAAAATGTATATTTGTGTCATTCTCAAAACTGTTGGCCACGACTGTACTAGAACATTCCCATGATTCCCATTGTAAGCATTTCTACCATAATTCTATTGAGATTGCTATCTTCACAGTGTGTAGCTAGCCTATTTCAATACATAGCCTACACAGAAGGCCTCGTGGCCATGCTCCAGAGTTGCTAAGCTCTAAAGTCTCTCCACCATCAAATATAGGTTTGCCTTGCCTCTCTCTCTGCTTCCTCAGATCGAGCTGCTCATTTGGCTCCAGAGCCCAAAAATAAATGAAGTGCTTGGATGGAGGGAAGGTTTTATTGGGACAGCCTGGGATTCAGGGTAGGTTTTGGGCAGTTTTGATTCTCTGTTAAACACTACAGCAACAAACTAAAATCTACTACAACACTGATAGGGGATATTATGGGCTGTATGTCTATAATGAACTAAAAAAAGTTTCTTTACAAACCAAACAATAACTATCATAGCACATATTTTTTAAGTGCCATGCCGTATTTAATAATTTGGTTTGAAAAAATTGGGCTTTGCAATACAATGCAATTAATGATTACTCCTATCTGTACTGTATACTATCCTTAATTTAAAGTGAACCTCTCGCTCTCAGACTGTAGTTTAATCAATGTATGCAAGGACACATCCTTCGAGATTTTGAATGAAACTCACAATTTACAGATCTGAATAGGCTGGTTTTTAGACAAAACACAAAGTCAATGCATAGAGCAAAGCAGTCCTCTCCAACTGCCACCTTTGTTGCTCAGGTCTGGTTGTTCCCATGACAACAAAACTCAACATTGAATTAACCTGAAAGAATAGAACACTCCTTCGCAAACAAACTGTCAGGAACAATCAACATTTCAATTGTAGGCATCCTTATTCTTTACACGTAAGTCAAATGTAATTCAATGAAACTTTAAACGTGCACGGTCATTAGTTCAAGTATGCTAAGGGTCTATCAAACACAGAACTAAATTCTTACACAACTGGATATTTGGCTATCCAGTTGTGTAAGAAACAAGTGGCGTTAAGTGAATGGCAGTCCCAAGGAAGTAGTGACTCCTCACCTGCTTTCACAGACTGGTCACATAAACTAGACGTAACATAGTACACGAAAATACAGGACCCTCAAATTAGTATGACATCTTACGTTTGTTATGGTTACATAAGATAGGATGGTTCATCCTTGGGAGCAATTTCCAAATGCCTGAAGGTACCACGTTCATCTGTACAAACAATAGTACGCAAGTATAAACACCATGGGACCACGCAGCCATCATACCGCTCAGGAAGGAGACGTGTTCTGTCCTAGAGATGAACGTACTTTGGTGCGAAAAGTGCAAATCAGTCCCAGAACAACAGCAAAGGACCTTGTAAAGATGCTGGAGGAAACAGGTACAAAAGTATCTATATCCACAGTAAAACGAGTCCTATATCGACAAACCTGAAAGGCCGCTCAGCAAGGAAGAAGCCACTGCTCCAAAACCGCCATAAAAAAGCCAGACTACGGTTTGCAACTGCACATGGGGACAAAGATCGTACTTTTTGAAGAAATGTCCTCTGGTCTGATGAAACAAAAATAGAACTGTTTGTCCATAATGACCATCGTTATGTTTGGAGGAAAAAGGGGGATGTTTGCAAGCCGAAGAACACCATCCCAACTGTGAAGAACGGGGGTGGCAGCATCATGTTGCTTTGCTGCAGGAGGGACTGGTCCACTTCACAAAATAGTTGGCATCATGAGAAAGGAAAATTATGTGGATATATTGAAGCAACATCTCAAGACATTGGTCAGGAAGTTAAAGCTTGGTCGCAAATGGGTCTTCCAAATGGACAATGACCCCAAGTATACTTCCAAAGTTGTGGCAAAATGGCTTAGGACAACAACGTCAAGGTATTGGAGTGGCCATCACAAAGCCCTGACCTCAATCCTATAGAAAATTTGTGGGCAGAACTGAAAAGGTGTGTGCGAACAAGGAGGCCTACAAACCTGACTCGGTTACACCAGCTCTGTCAGGAGGAATGGGCCTAAATTCACCCAACTTATTGTGGGAAGCTTGTTGAAGGCTACCCGAAATGTTTGACCGAAGTTAAACAGTTTAAATGCAATGCTACCAAATACTAATTGAGTGTATGTAAACTTGTGATGAAAGAAATAAAAGCTGAAATAAATCCTTCTCTCTGCTATTATTCTGACATTTCACATTCTTAAAATAAAGTGGTGATCCTAACTGACCTAAGACAGGGAATTTGTACTAGGATTAAATGTCAGGAATTGTGGAAAACTGAGTTTAAATGTATTTGGTTAAGGTGTATGCAAACTTCCGACTTCAGCTGTATCATACGTTTTGCAAATTAGTAGCATATTGTACAAATTGTAATTCGTTACATATCATACGAAATGGATGATGGACATCCAAAAATTAATACATACCATACGAAACGTAACTTATCATACCAAACGAGGAGTCTCAGATTTACGTACAGAATAATACAAAATGCTCTGTGACCATGTTGGCTTTGGCCACCCTGGAGGGTGGGCTCTCAGGCTATGGACCATTGCTATACACAAAGACCACTGCAACAGGGTGCACAAACCAAAATCAGATAGTGCTCAACATATTATTCCTGATTATTTTGTGATTTGTTTATGATCCGGAGGGATATAATTGGAGCAAAGTAACCCAACTGTGCAAAACACCTTTCCACCACTGTTATTGTGGGTTCCATTCATTTATCCTGAGCCCTGAAAAGTTCATCATGACCCTGTCATTGACTGACTGAAGTGAGGTCAGTGAAACCACTTGTACAAAGTAAGAGTTCAGTGAAGTGAATGCATCCATGATCAGTTTTTTCCTACAAACACTATCGCATCAATGCACATAATGACACAGAAGCATTTCTAAATGGGTACATTTGACATGGAAAACTAAGCTGAGGATACATAGCATTGATGTGAAAACCAGTTTCTGATCAAGATATAGTGATCTCTACGTACACTATGTAGGCTATATAGCTTGTAGCCAAAAACTTCAGCAAACAATGTAGGCTGCATCTTGATCTCACTTGAGTTTAACTGTAGCCTATAGAGCTAAATGAAAACAGCCGTATAGAAATAGCTCTGTATTTCGTGAGTTATTATGTAGATAGTAAATAGTCATTTGAGCAACTTGTCAACATCTTATAACTAACTAGATACCAGTTGGCAGCATGAGAGCCACACTGCATGCTGCCCGGATGGATCGTTCCATCGCTGATCAAAGGACCTTTCGGCTTGTTGAAATAATGTCGAACGTTTGGATCACTTGAAAAAAGGGATGTTGCAAATGCATGTAGAATGGCGGATCTAGCAGCAGCATGCTTCAGCAAAATGTGCATGACAACAAAGCAAATTGTATAATAAAACATCAATAACCACCAGTAAACACATACATGTTGATAAATGCAGATGTATAAGATAATAAAGAAGAATCCAAATAGCAGGCTAAATGTAAAAATACAAGAAAAACTAAAGAACGAAATATCATGAACAAATGAAATATAATTTATTCTTACCTTAAGGTAGCAAGCAATCCTCCTCTCCTATGAATGCATGGTCTTTGTTGTTGCAGCAACCTTTTATATGAAATCTGTAAATGTCATTTAAAAAAATGTAATAACAAAAAGTCCTCACGAAAACATGCTCTCTGTCGTTAAAAGGCACATAATATCCACTTAATAAAGTCTGGAGTGCGTTTTATTTATTTCTGATTATATAAATCGGTCATTTCATTTTTCGTGCACACATTGATCAAAACGTTTTGCCATATAACAGACATGGGAAATATGAATGCCTCATTGTTTGATTATTTACGGAGGGAAAATATAGGGTAGTAAATCTTCTACCTTCCTAATTCCGACAGTCCGTTACGTTTTAATGTGGCTATGAAGACAAAAAAAAGGAGTCTATAGCAGTTTTCTCTCGCCGAAGATTATCTATTATATTGACAAGATGGTCGACTGGCCGCTCTAACAATGGAAATATATGTCCACAAAGGCGAAATGCAGGCGGGAGGAGGCGAGATCAGGTGGGAACATTCTAGCCAATGAGAGGGCAGATACGCGTGTGAACAACAGTCACAATTTTTTTTTTTATCCAAATGTCACGCGCATAACACTTTAATCGGCACACTCGTAACAACCTAAGCATGATCAAACTTCAATTCAATCAAATAAGCCTCACCTATCAAAATATCAATTCCCTTTTACCTTCAACAAATTCTACACTCATTGCCCCCCTATACAAAAACTCCCCAACTTGGTCTGCTTAACTCTCATTTTCGCGCGGACAGATTTTGGGCGCAGTCGAGCCTCTCTTTTCCAGTCTTCCTCTCTGGTCTCGCGCTCTTCAGTACGGGATCTCTGATAAGTCTAAACACCCGCGTATTCTAAACACCCGCGTATTCTGCCACCAGAGGGAGTTTTAACTAGGTCCTATTATTGCATTGCACATCTCTAGCAGTCGGCAGTTAAAAGATAGGACAACAGTAAATGTAAATAATTACCTCACTTGTGAGGTACAACTTGATATTTCTAAAGTCAAGAAAAGTAATTGAATTAATATGCCAAATGTAGCTGCCCCCACTTTTTCAAATGTTGTAAATGAGCATTAAGGGAGAGGCATACGCTGTGATAGGTCCCCGGTAAATATAAATATACTTATCTAGCGCCATCTAGTGGGTAAAAATATCTACAGAGTTGGACTGGGACATAAATAATATAACAGAACCACACAAAAAAAAGAAACTACTTACTGTACAGCCAGAAATGGATTGGTCACCCCCCTCTCTAGGTGTCTTCCCTTAGGGAGTTTTTCCTGGCCACTAGGCCCCATTTCTGTAAAGCAATTTGTGACAACAGCTGATGTAGAAAGGGCTTTATAAAATACATTTGATTAATTTGATTGAACGATCAGGTTGGAATATTTTATTCTTTCAAGGACAATTATGAAGTAAAGAGGACCCACTTTTACATGTCAAAACAATGGATTCACCACATCAACATATTAAACACTCACTGAAGTATGATCTAGAAAACTTCCTTTACATTAGGAATGACACCACTACAGTAGGTGGCCAACCAAGGACATAGAGGGCCTCAATGTAAGCCATGTGCATTCATGGCCATCTCAAGAAGCATACTTTTAAACCAACAACAGTTGGACTTACAATCCAAATGTTATCCATTCAAGTTAAACCATTCAGCACTGAGGCTCTCCAAGACCAGGATGGCCAACCGAGTATTACACCAAAGGTCCATTTAGAAATGCTCAAAAGTAATGAACAAAGCTGAATCAATGTATGAAACCCACACCAAATACTATTTCAAATGATCTTTTTGGGCCTTTTGCCATAGGGACCAGCCAAACAATCTTTCATCTCCATGGATAAATGCCATTAACTTTTACATACATTTTTAATATAATAAATCAATACATACATGTACGGTTGGTGAGGACAGGATGGAACACTCAGTTGGAGACCCCCATAAGTATACAGTCATAAATGCATCCCAAATGGATCCCTATTTCTTATACTGCACTACTTTTGACCAGGGCCCAAAGGGCTCACTTGGGACAAACCCATGGTCACAGCAAGTTGGACATTATGAACATTAAATTGGAAGTCAGCTTATGACAGACTATAGGGTTATTTTTAATTTAAGGGCTCAAGCTAATTGTCTTATCAGTAACACCGTAACTCATTGGACAAAAAAAAAACTAAAGACAAACAAAATCACAACTAAGTAAAAGGCCAACTGGTCTGGGAAAGTTCTTATCGATGTTCTGCTCGAGTACCATCTCTCCAAAAGAGTATGCATATCAGCCCATTCACAGCAGTCGAAAGACAAGGAGCTTAGATCATTCAAGCTCAAAATTACCAAAAAAAACAGAAGGAACGCAGAAAATGCACACGCAGTGTTTCCCCTAAGATTTTTCAGCAGTGGTGGCAGAAGTAGTGGGTGGGGGTCTTCAGCAGCGGTGGAAGAGGTAGTGGGAGCAGGGTGTTGTCTTGGGGTATATATATCTACATTACAAAATCTCTACGGTGCGCCGCTGCTAAATGAATAAAGGGGAAACACTGACACGGAAAAAATGGTCTTGAGGAAAACATCTACATTTCACTCTCCACAGATGGATAGTTTACAGGGGATTACAGACCTGAGAAGGAGAAAACAGACATTATCTATGGTCACTTGAAATCAGATAATACTTATATTCATCAGCAACAGTTCACTCACCGTGGATAAAGACCACTTGCATCAGAATGGTAAACACCCCCATGCTTCAAAGAAACAGACATGTGCCCTTTATATATACTGTACACACAACAATTTACAATTCAAATGTTTAACCAATCAGGACTGAAGAGTGCCTACCAAAATGTTATGCATACATCAAAACAAAAGACTGAATAATGACAGCTGACCAATGTCAAACAACCAACAACAATTACTATTTCAGTGTAATATCTCCTTAGCGCACCCTTGTACCCACACATATTGATTCATTCTGTGTTACTACAGAAAAGGTTACTTACACCAGTCATGGGAAAATATACTGTAACTGAAACAAGTGGAAAAACATGGATTACATCAGTCATAAATATAATAATTTGCTTTGTTATACATTACGACTTTTGCATACAAACAGTTCAAACACATTTTTACAGGCATTCAACACAAATTACGACATTGCTGAAATGTTTCACTTCCATGTAATGAACAGAACAGCTCTTTACGGAACAGCAAGCATGTCCACCACCAGAGAAACCATATGCGTGTCAAACCAAACTTGGGTACCTTAGATGTTAAATAGTGGCATTCCATGATTTGATCACGGGTAACAAATCCTATACTGTACAGATGTTAATGAAATCAAATATATTTTGATAAAATGTCCCTACTACGAAGTACATTCCCTAAATGTCTAGTGGCCCTTTCAATTGTGATAGATTTGATACAAGATTAATTAATTATATATATATACCACTATACTATGAAGACCAATTGTATTCAAAAGGGACAGGGTTTTGTCTTAAACACCTGCAGTTTAATCTAACCATTTGGCTGCATTCCTTTAAGACAAAATGGTGCAAATATGTCACTCTTCAGCAAATTATGGTTAAAAACAATCAGACAAAAAACACATTTAAATAATTTACTATGTATTTACACAATCCATCTGCTTGTCCAGCCTTGTCTTCCATTGATCTTGTCATCTTGAATCTTCTAGTCACCCATTTTTACTTTCGACGTCTACAAGAAAAGACATTTGATCAAGTATATAATAATAAAACAGCAAACCTATACTTGGTTGATGCAATCAGCTACTGAATATGATAGAATATTATGCTATTCAACCAATCAGGGGGAGAAAGAAAACCATGTCAAAAGAATGTCAGTTACCTGCAAGATGGCCACAATCACTCCAAATAGCCCAATTGCACTGCCGAAGATTTCCACAATAAGGATTTTAACAAAGAGGCTGCCGTTCTGAGCATCTGCCAGGGCGGCCCCACTACCAACGATGCCAACACAGATGCCACAGAAGAGGTTGGAGAATCCCACAGTAAGACCAGCGCCAAACATGGAGTATCCTGTTAGGAGAGAACGCAACCACAAGAGCACAGCATTTCCTTCAGCTGTATTTTATCATTGCACTGTTTAACTAAGCCAATGGCAAGACGTGCCTACTTTACTTGTGCCTGCCTTTATCCTATTGGAATTTAAGGACTGGTTCCAATCAAAACCTCGCCTGAGCACCAGTGTGTTTGTGCTATCATGCCAACTCGTTGTCATGCCAAACAATGCTGTGATTTTCAATCTTAACAATGAAGTTGGCAAGAGCAGACAGATCTGGGACGAGGCTAAGCAACACCCACCAACCATTAATTTCTTACCTGCTTGGTAGTTCCTTGCCCCAATGGTCTCTGGTGTAGTGCCACTAAAGCTCTATAAAAAGAGATGTAAAGAAATAATTAAATTTGTGCTCTCTACTACTACAGTATCACACACCAGGGAGATTCAGAGCTCTACTCCAAGATGTCCTATGTAAAAGGCTACAATTAGGAGCCACAAGTTCAGTCCCAAATAGCACCTTATTCGATATATACAGTCGTGCACTGTCTGACATGGGACCATTGGGCTCTCGTCAAAAGTAGTACACTCGGGAATAGGGTGCCATTTGGAATGCAATCACCATAATCACTAGTGAAAATTTAAAAAGTGTACAAATGATAATCAAATCTCTTGCTTACCTCAGCCATGTTACTTATAACGATTGCCATGATGATCCCATAGATGGCTACGGCCTCACAGAAGATAATGCTTTGGATGGGAGGAGACAACCACAGCATTAAACACAGAAGTATATTGATCGGAAAGATGCAACCCCAATACAGTAGGCACATACAGATATACAAGTTTTATGCCTACACAGAAAGCATACAAGGCCTGTTTCTTAGATCCAGACATTGACTAAAAAGCATTTTCCATTGACCGTGCTTTTTAGTCCAGGACTAGGTTTAATCTGGGTCTGTGAAACCGGTTCACGACACAGATTCTACATTTTAGTCATTCAGCCGACGCTCTTATCCAGAGCGACTTACAGTTAATGCATTCATCTTAAAAGCCCAATGGAGCTGTTTTTATCCCAATATCAAATCATTTCTGGGTAACAATTAAGTACCTTACTGTGTAGGCTTGAGTGGTAGACCATATAGCAGGGTATTTGGAAATAGTGCCGGTATAGTTTTTCTATACCTTCAAAACCATTTATTCGAAGTCTTAATACATATGAATATTTGTGCCTAATTTTTAAGTAAATACCTGCAGTCAACTTGTTCAATATGTTAGGAGACAAAGAAGATTGTGTTCTTTATTTCACCTGTCACATCATTTTTCATTATGAAGTTTACCAGTAGTCCCCAGTCACGTGGTGTTTGTTTACAAGCACACAATGTCGAGAGACCCGTGTGTGTCACTCACTGTTGTGCAGCACATTCCAGGTGATCTAGTACAGTATAGAAATCACAACTAAATGTTTACCTGCTAGATATCTTAAAATATTTAGTTAACTGTCTAAAATGTGTTAAATGCTCCGCAGTTGTGCATTTGGTTTGCTAATTTAGTAGCTAGTTAAGCACTTAGCTACATGGCCATCTTCTTCCAAAATCAAACTTCGCTTGGTAAAAGCAGAGGATCCCCTCCTGGATCAAGAGCCTTATGGCCTAATATTTGTTTTGTAAATGCAGCAAACTGAGTAGCATTTTTGAGTTACTTGTTTAACTTTATGGGCTGGGATGTCTAAGCATTCTCTATGGGATTTTACTTGTAAGCATTGCTAACCTTCTCATTTCAAAAGCTCTGTAGGGTTTAAAAATCGCACCCTTGTGTTCAGTGCCAGTACTACCGAATATATCTTCAAGATGCACTATGCACAAATCTCTCTGCCATTTCCTGGTTGCCTAAATTCAAATAGTTCACAATTTCAGTTTGTGACAAAACAAGCAGTCATTGTTGTAGAGAATCATTGTACCACCTAAACCACTGAAATATATTTTCCTGAACCAAAAAAGTGTATATTCAGCTGTTTAAAGCTGGTGTACAAAACCAAAAGTAATAGATGCAAAAACAAAACTTCAGAACGGGAAGCACAGAAAAAGCACATATAGAACAGGTCTAGCCCTTCTTAGACTTGCTTAAAAAATATATAACTCACATTTCTATGTGAATTTGGTCAGGTCACCCAAAAAATTACATATTGTAGCTTTAAAACGGTCAAAAAGAGAGAAAAAATGCTTCTTAGCAAGTGCAAGTTCTCAAACAACATTTTTGATAGGACTGTCTTTAAGTGGTCTGAGTGGGGAGGGGGAAATAGAAAATTAGCTGTTATTGGGGGAGGGGGGGACTGGTTCCATTCTCTTTTTAATAGCCTACCTGACCAGATTCTTTGTTTTAATCCGTGGTGCTTTTACACCACCTCCTATGATGCTGGAACCTGTGATGTAAATGCCCCTGTAAAACAAGGACACAATTCAGTATAAACATGAACAGAATATGCCATACAAGAGGAGAAATATAGCCTACATGGAACGGGGAATAGGATGGGGACAAGACACTAGTTGCTCTTTCAATTTTCAAGTCTAATTTAACAACTTCTCTATTCCAAATTCAAAATGGGACAATCTCTTCTGAAGAAACACTCAGGGGGAAATGACGAGTACTCACCAAGCAGCTCCAACAACAGAGAGCGAGATGGCCAAGCCAATCCCAAGGTTCGCCCACATGAAAGGCGAGGTTTCTGTCAAAAACCTGTGGGAGGGAGAGAGCACAATTTCACCATGTAAATCAAACGTTCCATGCTCTAGTCTAGGCTAAGATTTCGGGGGGGGGGGGGGGACACCCGACTGTTTTCTGAAATGTTACCACCAGTAATCAGCACCAGGCTCAGAATATAAAACAGATGTATATTCATACGTCTATGATATGATGTTCTAAGACAAGGGATTGTGTGTCATACTAACCATGCCACATCGAAGCGGAATCCAAGGTCGAAGATCGTGTAGCAAATACCTGAAAAAGCACCAATCCAGGTTATGCATTGCAAAGTATGCAAACATTTTCATTTGTTTATGCATTTGTGTGTGTTGCAGTACAGTTCAGTAACAGTACACAAAGCCACAGAGCTGCAGAACAAAAATGTGTCAGAAATGATTAAGTGTCAGAAGATAAGTGTGATAGCTCACCCCCACATGACAAGTGTTTCAGTTCCCATTTTCCTTACTCTAGCAGCCAAGCAAGTGACCTAGATAACTATGTCAACTATAAATGATGTAACTAACAAAGTTTTCTATACTTAACAGTATGCTTTTAAAGTTTTAGTGCAGGGTAGCCTTATGCAGTCTAACATTAGCTAACTATCTGGCTCGTCTGATTAATCAGGCTGTACTACACAATTCATTTGGTGTACATACGGCCTGAAGTTAATGGCTACCAAATCGTGTAAATGTTCCTTACAAGTCAGAATGTCGAATAAAATGACTGTACATTTAAAATTTACTCTACCGGTTACGTTCATGTGGCTATTTTGTTTCAAATTTCGAGCAGTTGAAGGACACCCGGTAGAGTAAGTTGAAATGTAATTTTATTAAACATTCTTGCCTGTTAGGAACATTAACCCGACTTCGCATGCATTAGCGTCAGGCTGTCTATACACCAATGAATTGTGTATTACAGTCTCATTAATTAGACTACTGACTCTGCAGTGATATGCTAGCTAACTTGCTAACGTTACTTCTATACACGTTTAGTCGAATTCTTGCAAACGAATAGGTAGATAATCTACCTTTTGGACGACAGTGCCAAAGGTGCACAACATATAATTCAAGGAAGTTAGTTAGCTCTATTTGTCAGGCAGGCTAACTATTACCTAGCTAGCACATCACTGCAGACCCAGATTAGTTTACGCCGTTGCCGCTAGCTATCGCAACAGGCTTACGTTAGCTGGCAATCAGCACGGTCTGTGAAGCACGATACAGACATATACAATCAAATGAATGAAATGAATATATTTACAAATTGCATTATATATTTGCCATCATCATTACCCTAGCTAGCAAATGTAGCTAAAACGCTCTTACCGACGATGAGAATGGTACTCCAGAAGGCCAAAGTGACCCCGGTGTAAAGAATGGCGTGTCCGTTCATGATCACCCAAACCGCGATATTTTCCGGACTATCTCACTATGCTACCTTCAGTTTTGTCTTTACAATTGACGTCGAACGGCCTGAATAACCCCGAAATCCTTCAATTGAGGAAGGGAAATCTATCCATCAAAAGGGAAGGGATGCAGTCAGCTGATCGAGCTTGACTTGAGCATGTGACCGTGACAACAAACGTAATTCCACTTCCTTCTTCTTCGTGCCAGTTTCCGCGGGAGCTCCCAAGCACAGACGTAGGACCAGTTGTACATTTCAACTTTGTATTACTTTTTCATTCACAGGTCATAACGCAAAACCGACCTTAGACCAGCACTTGGGCAATCTACACACTGTAGGCTACGGTTATTTATTATCATAAAAAAAAAATGTAGGCTACGGTTATTCTCTTGTATTTTATTGTTGCGATTTTTTTCGCGCTTCTAAGAAAATGTAGTTCCGCAAGTAGAATAAACTGTACAGAGGCATTGTAGAAACATAAAATAGCATGTTGATCTCATGATGTAAGCTAAATTCCAAAATACAAACTTGAGTTCCTGGTTTGTCTTTCAACTTTCTCAAATGTAGAATTATTTCCCAGCAAATATGTTGGTATATACTATGGCTTCACCTTTTTCTCTCTGTTTCCAGTTAGCAAAGACTGTAAGGTGCCGATGTTTGTAATTCAGCTCCTTGCAGTGTTAGACAATGACCACATGATGGCGCTACATCACTGGTTAAATGTGCACATGACTGGTGACAAGACCCCAAAATTAAACGTTCTGTTCAGAAATGAAGAAGCCGCAAAAAGTGACGCATTATTATTTACACATTTCAAGTTCAGTTTGGAATCAGGAATATTGGCTATTTGAGCGATGGACCTATTATCTAGGCCTACGTAAAAATAAAAAATAAAAATTGTTCTTATCTTTCAATATCATATTTTAGTCATTTAGCAGACATTCCTATCCAGAGCGACTTACAGTAGTGAGCTCATACATTTTCATAATGGTCTCCCATGGGAATCTAACCTACAACTTGGTGTTGCAAGCACCATGCTCTACCAGCTGAGCTCACTGCGCGAGACAGATGTACAGGGACTGTCACTCCCAGAAAAACAAAAGTCAGACAAAGAAAGGGTAGTGTAGACCTACTTACAGAACACGCAGATCTTTTCACATTTCAACCTTTCAGGCAGATCATGCACAATTATTCAGGGGTTGTTGGAAATGTCAATAGTTTACACATTAAAAACTTTGTAATCCATCCACAAACACATTCATATTGCACTAAATATGAAGAAAATTAGTTTTTATGAATAAAGTGCCAATTTAAAGAATTCAGGGGAAATCAAGGCCATTACAAGGTGCCAATTAAGGTGCAATTGTTTCCTGGTGACTACTAACTAGTCTTGATCAGAGCCCTATCTTGGTGTAGTGCACTGTATGGAATAGGGTGCCATTTGGGACGTACACAGTATCTTCATCTACTGATCCGACAACTTGCACAGTACAGTGCATGCAGACTGATAAATCACTATATAGCCCAAACCAACACACCCTTCTGACGTCAAAACTAACGACCGGTATCTCTTCTTTCTTTTCTTTCCAAAACACTTGACCATGCTGTCTCTGACCAACTCTCGTTATCTCTCTCAGAATTATCTTCTTGACCCTACCCAGTCAGGCTTCAAGGCGGCTCACTCAACTGAGACCGCTCTCCTCTGTCACATAGGTTCTCCGCTCTGCCAAAGCTGCAGTGGCGATTTTAGCATGTAAATCTTTGTGAGGCAAAAAAAAAAAAAGTAAGATGCATGCCAGCAAAGCCACTACACAACACAACACTAAATACATTAATTGCACTATAACGGTGACAAACGGTTCCCACAAACTGTTGGGCCTACATAAAGCTGTCCCAACAGCAGTCCCAACATCTTACCACTGCTACACCTGGCTATCAACGGAGCCTTGTCTGGCAGCGAAACAGTTCATTCAGCCTCATTTACTGCCTTTAAAAAAAACATAGCTTATATGGCTGACGTGCTTAAACAAATGTGGTTTCTAATGACAATTAAGATGTACAAACTATGGCATAAGGGGACGACAAGCGGATAAGAGGCGATCCGTAATTTAAATTAAAACATTAATGAGCGAGCTAGGGCGGACGTAGTCAATAAAACTATTTGTTTAGCACTTTTGAAATGTACAGCGACAAAATTCAGAACATGGGCTGTTCTTACAGTGTTCTCCCTGTACACAAAGTCAGAACCGTTGGATAAATAAAGGGGGCATATAAGCAGACAATGAAAGCTATTAAAATGTAACAGCTCTCGTTGGTGGTATGAAGAGTGGACCAAGGCGCAGCGTGGTAAGTGTTCATGATTCCTTTTATTTCAAAAACACTCAAACAAAATAACAAACGTGAAAACGAAAGCGCACAGTTCTGTCAGGCAGAAACACTAAACAGAAAACAATATCCCACAACCTAATGGTGGGAGAAAGGGCATCCTAAGTATGATCCCCAATCAGAGACAACGATAGACAGCTGCCTCTGATTGGGAACCTCACTCAGCCAAAAACAAAGAAACAGAAAACATAGAATGCCCACCCAAATCACACCTAGACCTAACCAAATAGAGAAATAAAAAGGCTCTCTAAGGTCAGGGCGTGATATACAATATTCGATTATTACATTTCTCTAAAACAGGTTATAGGCTACTTATAGGCTACATGTGCACCACCAAGTCAGAACAGTAGGTGAAATTAAGAGGGGTAAATAGACCAAATTATTAGGGTGAGGCACATGGGCTACTAACATCTTACTTCACAACATACACTTAGTATTACTTTCTTAGCTACAATATACATATCTCCCTGGCATATTACATCATTTATGCAGCATCATACAATACATTTTTGGATTCACCTTGTGATGTGCTCACTTGAACAGGAAGGTGGCGCGGCGGTCCTTCGTGGGCACATTTTGCCATCAAAATCTGTTATTCTCTGGATTTATGGTGCTTTCTAAACAAGTGGGAACTTGGGAAAAAACAAGGTTGAATCATGATGACGTCATATGATCTTCAGGTCGTAGCTCTAGAAAGAGGCCAGATGAACAATTCTGAGTTGGATGACCGTTCAAAATGTATTTTCATTGTTGTCTTGAACTCACTGAAGTCAAGTTTTCGCAGTTCCAAGTTAACAATTGTTTTGAGCGCGACACAAATCATGCTTCATTGACAGCATAGCCAATGTTGAATGTTTATAATTTTAAACTTGGAAAAGAGCCCCTTAATCCCAGATTTGGGACAACACAGCCACCCTACTGAAGAGCAGGCTCGTGATTGCTTTGCAATGCTTGTAGTTAGCCAATATTACTGATTCCTTCAAAACCACTCATTTTTGAATTTGCGATTTCCAACTTGTTGTGTAATGTTTATGTCCAATGGCCAATGAGCACCGATACGTTTTATCTATAATTTCTCTTCATTATTTCTCTTCATATGACAAGGGTTAAAAATTATTTGCCAGTAGATTGTCGACTTGATTCATGATGATGACTGCTAGCTAAGATTTAGAAATTATGATGTTGACATCAGTCCAAATAAAGCTACTGTACATATAACGTGATTTGACGTCATTTTATCTGTGGCCAATGACCTTGAGCCTTCTTGGGTGGGCACTTCTAATGTAACTCTATGGCAGCACCCATGGGCCTAGAATTTCTTAACATAGTGTCCCCATGAGTGACAGAACACTGACCCAATCACGGCGCAACGCTCTGTATTTTCTGCTGGCTTGCCCCACCACCACAGAAAGCACTGAGCTAGGCTGAAACACCTGTATTTTGGAGCTGCCTTACTCAAGAAAACAAAAAAGAAACCATGTTTGTATGCGGCTTTATTAACTCAATGATATATAGATTTTTTTACATTGTTCGCAAACTGATATGTGACACGTATTAATGCCAAAATAACATGCAAACAGGCAAGCCCCCCAAAAACATACATTATATATATATTATATATTTTTTATTTATTTTTTGCTAAAAATGTGGGGCTCAAAACAGGTGGGGCTCTACCCCACCTGCCCTGAATGACGGGTCGCCACTGCAAAGCTGACTCTCCTCTGTTCTCATCCTCCTAGATCTATCTGCTGCCTTTGACACCGTGAAGCATCAGATCCTCCTCTCATCTCTGGTTCTAAACACTCCTGGATTGCATCCTACCTGGCAGGTCGCTCCTACCAGGTGGCGTGGAGAGAATCTGTGTCTGTACTACGTGCTCTCACTACTGGCGTCCCCCCAGGGCTCTGTTCTAGATCCTCTCCTCTTCTCTTTACACCAAGTCACTTGGCTCCATCATATCCTCACATGGTCTCTTCTGTCATTGCTATGAGGATGACATTGAACTACTCTTCTCCTTCTGCCCTTCTGACACCCAGGTGGGGACACGCATCTCTGCGTGCCTGGCAGACATCAGCTTGGATGTCAGCCCACCACCTCAAGCTCAACTTCAACAAAATAGAGCTGCTCTTCCTCCCAGGAAAGGCCTGCCAGCTGCAAGTCCTCTACTGTTGTCAATGTGTGCAGAGGGTCCCTGGTTCAAGCCCAGGCTGGGGCGAGGAGAACGACGGAAGATTAGCATTAAAATTGCAGATAGATTGTGGCATCATTTCCAATCCCCCATATATATATTTTTGTAAACATACTGTGCCTTTGGAAAATATTCAGACCCCTTGACCTTTTCCACATTTTGTTAGGTTACAGGCTTATTCTAAAATATATTAAATATTTTTTGTTCCTCATCAATCTACACGCAATACCCCATAATGACGAAGCAAAAACAGTGGTTTGTTAATTTATTAAATATAAAAAACATAAATATTAGATTTACATAACTTTACTCAGTACTTTGTTGAAGCACCTTTGGCAATGATTACAGCCTCAAGTCTTCTTGGGTATGACGGTACAAGCATGGCACACCTGTATTTAGGGAGTTTCTCTCATTCTTCTCTGCAGATCCTCTCAAGCTCTGTCAGGTTGGATGGGGAGCATCGCTGCACAGCTATTTTCAGGTCTTTCCAGAGATGTTTGATCGGGTTCAAATCCGGGCTCTGGCTGGGCCACTCAAGGACATTCAGAGACATGTCCCGAAGTCACTTCTGCATTGTCTTGGCTGTGTGCTTATGGTCGTTGTCCTGTTGGAAGGTGAACCTTTGTCCCAGTCTGAGGTCCTGAGCGCTCTGGAGCAGGTTTTCATCAGGGATCTCTCTGTACTTTGCTCTGTTCATCTTTCCCTTGATCCTGACTAGTCTCCCAGTCACTGCCGCTGAAAAACATCCCCACAGCATGATGCTGCCACCACCATGCTTCACCGTAGGGATGACCGTAGGGATCACCCAGGTTTCCTCCAGACGTGATGCTTCGCATTCAGGCCAAATAGTTATTGGTTTCATCAGACCAGAGAATCTTGTTTCTGATGGTCTGAGAGTCCTTTAGGTGCCCTTCTCCCCCGATTGCTCAGTTTGGCCGGGCGGCCAGCTCTAGGAAGATTCTTGGTGGTTCAATTTAAGAAGGATGGAGGCCACAGTGTTATTGGGGACCTTCAATGCTGCAGACATTATTTGGTACCCTTCCCCAGATCTGTGCCTCGACACAATCCCGCCTCAGGGCTCTACGGACAATTACTTCTACCTCATGGTTTGGTTTTTGCTCTGACATGCACTGTCAATTGTGGGACCTTATATAGGCAGGTGTGTGCCTTTCCAAATCATGTCCAATCAATTGAATTTACCACATGTAAATTCACCCAACTTATTGTGGGAAGCTTGTGGAAGGCTACCAGAAATGTTTGAGCCAAGTTAAACAATTTAAAGGCAATGCTACCAAATACTAATTGAGTGTATGTAAACTTCTGACCTACTGGAATTGTGATACAGTGAATTATAAGTGAAATAATCTGTCTGTAAACAATTGTTGGGAAAATTACTTCTGTCATGCACAAAGTACATGTCCTAACTGACTTGCCAAAACTATAGTTTGTTAACAAGAAATTTGTGGAGCGGTTGAAAAAGGAGTTTTAATGACTCCCACCTAAGTGTATGTAAACTTTCGACTTCAACTGTATGTACAGTTGAATTCGGAAGTTTACATACACCATAGCCAAATACATTTAAACTCTGTTTTTCACAATTCCTGACATTTAATCCTAGTAAAAATTCCCTGTCTAAGGTCAGTTAGAATCACCACTTTATTTTAAAAATGTGAAATGTCAGAATAATATTAGAGAGAATAATGTATTTAAGCTTTTATTTCTTTCATCACATTCCCAGTGGGTCAGAAGTTTACATACACTCAATTAGTATTTGGTAGCATTGCCATTAAATTGTTTTACTTGGGTCAAACATTTCAGGTAGCCTTCCACAAGCTTCCCACAATAAGTTGGGTGAATTTTGGCCCATTCCTCCTGACAGAGCTGGTGCAACTGAGTCAGGTTTGTAGGCCTACTTGCTCTCACACACTTTTTCAGTTCTGCCAACAAACGTTCTATAGGATTGAGGTCAGGGTTTTGTGATGGCCACTCCAATACTTTGACTTTGTTGTCCTTAAGCCATTTTGCCACAACTTTGGAAGTCTGCTTGGGGTCATTGTCCATTTGGAAGACCCATTTGCGGCCAAGCTATAACTTCCTGACGGATGTCATGAGATGTTGCTTCAATATATCCACATACTGTTCCATCCTCATGATGCCATCTTTTTGGGGAATTGCACCAGTCCCTCCTGCAGCAAAGCACCCCCACAACATGATGCTGACACCCCCGTGCTTCACGGTTGGGATGGTTTTTTTCGGCTTGCAAGCCTTCCCCTTTTTCCCCCAAACATAACAGTGGTCATTATGGCCGAACAGTTCTATTTTTGTTTCATCAAACCAGAGAACATTTCTCCAAAAAGTACGACCTTTGTCCCCATGTGCAGTTGCAAACCGTAGTCTGTCTTTTTTATGGCGTTTTTGGAGCAGTGGCTTCTTCCTTGCTGAGCAGCATTTCAGGTTATGTCGATATAGAACTCGTTTTACTGTTGATATATATATACTTTTGTACCTGTTTCCACCAGCATCTTCACAAGGTCCTTTGCTGTTGTTCTGGGATTGATTTGCACTTATCACACCAAAGTACGCTCATCTCTAGGAGACAGAACGCGTCTCCTTCCTGAGCGGTATGATGGCTGCGTGGTCCCATGGTGTTTATACTTGCGTACTATTGCTTGTACAGATGAATGTGGTACCTTCAGGCGTTTGGAAATTTCTCCCAAGGATGAACCAGACTTGTGGAGGTCTACGATTTTTTTTTCTGAGGTCTTGCTTATTTCTTTTGATTTTCCCATGATGTCAAGCAAAGATGCACTGAGCTTGAAGGTAGGCCTTGAAATACATCCACAGGTACACCTCCAATTGACTCAAATGATGTCAATTAGCCTATCAGAAGCTTCTAAAGCCATGACATAATTTTCTGGAATTTTCCATGCTGTTTAAAGGCACAGTCAACTTAGTGTATGTAAACTTCTGACCCACTGGAATTGTGATACAGTGAATTATAAGTGACATAATCTGTAAACAATTGTTGGAAAAATTACTTGTGTCATGCACAAAGTAGATATCCTATCTGACTTGCCAAAACTATAGTTTGTTAACAAGAAATTTGTGGAGTGGTTGAAAAACAAGTTTTAATGACTCCAACCTAAGTGTTGTCAGGTTTTGGCCAAGACTGTTCGGGTTTTGGTCACTAGATGTCCCCATTGCACCTTTTTTGTACCTTTTGTTTTTCTTGCTCTAATTATTGTTTGCACCTGTAGGTCATTCCCTTGTTAGTATTTAAACCCTGTGTGTTCCTCAGTTCCTTGCTCAGTGTTTGTAAGTTAGCACCCAGCCCCAGCCCAAGCCTTGCTTTATACAGTTATTTCTCTTGTTGGATTTTCCAGAGGTTCTCTGGTTTAGTTCTTGTGTATTATTTGAGTAGTCTTTTGAGGTTTGTTTTTCCCTGCTGTTTTTTACCACTTTGTGGAGTTTCTTTTGTATTTTGGAGGATTTCCATTTTGTGCCTTTTGGCTTTATTTTTGGACATTGTGGATTTAGTTTCTTTGCCTGAAGATTTTGTTCTTTAATTAAACCACCATCTCTAGTACTGCTGTGTCTGCCTCTTCTTCTGGGTTCTGACGATTATTAGTGACTGTTTCTCGCACCGGGTCCTGACAAGTGTATGTAAACTTCCGACTTCAACTGTAAATAAGGTATTTCTGTTTTATAGTTTTAATACATTTGAAAACATTTCTAAAAACCTGTTTACACTTTGTCATGATGGGGTATTGTGTGTAGATTGATGAGGGAAACAAATAATTCAATCCATTTTAGAATAAGGCTGTAACGTAACAAAATGTGGAAAAAGGGAAGTGGTCTGAATACTTTCTGAATGCACTGTACATACAATACTGTTACACTTGCCTACGGAGCAGCAAGGAGAACTGAATCTCCTTACCTTCAGGCTATGCTCAACCCCTCATCCCAACCCGGGCACTCCATTCCACCACCTCTGGTCTCTTGGCCCTCCCACCCCTACGGGAGGGCATCTCCTACTCAGCCCAGTCAAAGCTCTTCTCAGAGGAGTTCCGTCAGAGGAGTTCCGTCTGAAACCCTACCTCTTTGAAGAGTATCTTAAATAACTCACGGCTCCCCCGACGATGGTAACTTTGAATGATTAGGTGCAAAGTAGGCATAGACATTTTCTGCCCTTTAATATAACCAGCTAGTTGATTGAAAACCTGTTCCTTACAACAATGGCTAAGAAAAGACTTACGGTGGGAGAAGTCAAATGAGACATTTAGAAGTGCCATTGCTAGAAAAATAAGCATTTCACTGCACCTGTGATAACATCCCCAAGCAAGAGGGCACGTGTGGAGAGTGGGGAGAGGTTCACAGATATGGATGTTGACTTGTTGAAATCCATCAATGAAAGGCTTGCCAAACTTGATATCTTGGATATACTACGAGAGGACATCAATGCATTATGTACCAGTCTAGAATTCAGCCAATGTCAGATTGATGATCTAAGCACTGTAGACTCTATTCATGGTAAGGTGGAGGTGGTGCAAAGAGAGAACAACTTAAAGAAACCTTGCTTGATGTACAGTGTCAATCAATGCGGGACAATCTAATTATTTCAGGGATACCGGAGAATGACAACAGCAGAAGCTGAGAGGGCACTGTCCGAGACTTTATGTCAATTCAACTGAAACTGCCCACAGATGTCGTGCATTATGTCACTTTAGAGTATATAGAATGGGTAAGGCCTCTGGGAATAGGCCACAGGCTATTATTGCATGTTCTGAACATTTTAAGCAAAAAGAAATGGTGAAGAGCAGGGGCAGAGAACTCAGAAACACTGATTTTGGAATGAATGATCACTTCTCTATGGACATCAATGAAAGGAGAAAGAACTCTGTATTCGATCATGAAGAGAAAAGCATTGCCTGAATTAACGAGTCTCCTTGGTGATGGATAAACTTTACACCAATGGGCAACTCTAGAGTAACTCCCTGGCTATTTTAATCCAACTGTATCGGGACTCTAGAGTAACTCCCTGGCTATTTTAATCCAACTGTATCGGGACTCTAGAGTAACTCCCTGGCTATTTTAATTCAATGTTCAAATCTGAGTTTGTGTGTTGTAGTGTATCATGACAACTTCAACTATAACAAAGGCATGATCTATTGATCTTTACTGGACAAGGAAAGGGTTGCATATAGCTCATGTTAATGTACTATGTAGCTTTCTTAACAAAATACATTAGGTTTTTAATAACTTGGTCAACATAAATAATATTCATATTTTAGCTTTGACCAAAACGCATTTGGATGACTCTGTAAATGATGGGCAAATAAACATTAATGGATATAGTCTACTTAGAAGGGATAGGAATAGGAATGGTGGGGGTGTAGCACTGTACATTCAGAATCATATACCTTTTAAGAGGAGGGATGACCTTACTTCTTATTGCTGAGATCCCGCTAACGGGATCGATATGACAACAGCCAGTAAAAGTGCAGGGCGCCAAATTTTGTAAACATATCCAAAGTCACGAAGCGCGTTCACTAGGAGAAGACGAAATGTCAAAACTTACGTTACAGTCCGTTGAAACATGTCAAACGATGTATAGAATCGATCTTTAGGATGTTTTTATCATAATTCTTCAATAATGTTCCAACCGGAGAATTCCTTTGTCTTCAGAAATGTGATGGAACGCGAGCTACCTCTCACGTGAACGAGCGTTGCGACCCTGTGGCACTCTGCCAGACCACTGACTCGAAGAGCCCTTATGAGCCACTCCTTTACAGTAGAAGCCTCAAACAAGTTTCTAAAGACTGTTGACATCTAGTGGAAGCCTTAGGAAGTGCAACATGACCAATATCTCACTGTATCTTCAATAGGGAATGAGTTGAAAAACGACCAACCTCAGATTTCCCACTTCCTGGTTGGATTTTTTCTCAGGTTTTTGCCTGCCATATGAGTTCTGTTATACTCACAGACATCATTCAAACAGTTTTAGAAACTTCAGAGTGTTTTCTATCCAAATATACTAATGACATGCATATATTAGCAACTGGGACTGAGTAGCAGGCCATTTACTCTGGGCACCTCTGGGCACCTTATTCATCCAAGCTACTCAATACTGCCCCCAGCCATATGAAGTTAATGTATGTCAATTAGAGGCAATATGGGCTGTACATCTGCCTCACCAGGCACACATTTTGGTAGGATGTGTGTATAGACCTCCTCGCTCTAAAGTGTCCTATCTGGATGACTTATGCACTGGGTTTGACCAGGCCACAGATAGTAACAGAGATGTATTTATATTGGGTGATTTTAATATAAATAGGAAGGATCATAATAATTAAAATGTAACTAAATTAATGAGATATGCCAAGAACTGTGGTTTGAAACAAATGGTTAATGAAATTACTAGATCATCAACTAAGTTGGGTCACTGTTCAGACACATGCATTGATCTGTGAGATGGCACCGGAGCAGAAGGCAGATGTTTTACGTGCCGCCAACCGGTTGTGTTTTTTAGTTTGTTTATCTGTGTTGTTTGTAACTTATTTTTTTACTAATTTTGTACATAATGTTGCCGCTACCGTCTCTTATGACCGAAAATAACTTCTAGACATCAGGACTGCGATCAACACAATCTAGCAGAATCATTTTTCTTCTTTCACGACTCTGACGAGCCTGTATTCCTGTACTCCCTGTTCACTCATGACTGCACAGCCAGGCACGACTCCAACGCCATCATTCAATTTGCCGATGACACAACAGTGGTAGGCCTGATCACCGACAACAACGAGACAGCCTATAGGAAGGAGGTCAGAGACCTAGCCGTGGGGTGCCAGGACAACAACCTCTCCCTCAACGTGATCAAGACAAAGGAGATGATTGTGGACTACAGGAAAAAGAGGAGCAAGCACGCTCCCATTCTCATTGATAGGGCTGTAGTGGAGCAGGTTGAGAGCTTCAAGTTCCTTGGTGTCCACATCACCAACAAACTAGAATGGTCCAAACACACCAAGACAGTCGTGAAAAATGCACGACAAAACCTATTCCCCCTCAGGAGACTGAAAATATTTGGTATTGGTCCTCAGATCCTCAAAAGGTTCTACAGCTGCACCATCGAGTGCATCCTGACTGGTTGCATCACTGCCTGGTATGGCAACTGCTCGGTCTCAGACCGCAAGGCACTACAGAGGGTATTGCGAACGGCCCAGTACATCACAGGGGCCAAGCTTCCTGCCATCCAGGACCTCTATACCAGGCGGTGTCAGAGGAAGGCCATAAAGTTTGTCGAAGACTCCAGCCACTCTAGTCATAGACTGTTCTCTCTGCCGGGTGTGGGTGTACTATTTTTTCATTTTAGTAGAGCATTTGATTTAGTGGATCATGAAATCATTTTGACAAAATGATTGCATTATGGGTTTAAGGATGCATCATTGAATTGGGAAACAGTCATATTTAACTGACAGGAAACAGTCCACCTATATCAATTGGTCGTTTTCTTCCCCTCATGCTTTAAACTGTGGAATACCGCAGGGCAGCTGCTTTGGGCCACTTCTTTACTTAATATATACCAACGACCTTCCTTATGCCTTATCTGAAACTCAAGCTACTATATTTTCAGATGATACTACAATGTATACAGCAAGACAATGGGTTCAACGGGTACAGCAAGCTCTACAAGTAGATCTGGGAAATATCAGGGATTGGGTTTGCCGGAACAAACTTGTTTTGAACACCAAGAAAACCATGGTCTGTTCCACCAGGAAAAGGCCAACACAGCATGGGATGCAATTAAGTATGGGGGGAGTACGAATTGAGGAAGTGGTAGAAACCAAACCACTAGGGGTGTAGCTAGACAACTGCTTATCATGGTTGTCTCAAATAAGTAATCTATGTAAAAAAAAATGTTACTGCATGCATGATCAGAAGGATAGCTAAATAATAAAAATTCCAGTAAAAATTCTTAAGTAAACAACCCAAGCATTAATTGAGAGTCAGGTGAACTACTGTTCTGTGGTCTGGAGAAATGCATCAGCAAGTGAATATAGGAGGCTGCAGATTGCACAGAACAAAGCAGCAAGGATTGTTTTAAAGTGGAGATATGGTTATTCTGTTGTAGTCATGCTCAATGCTCTTGGTTGGTCTTCAATCTACAAGATTATTGGAAAAAAACATGCTTATTTAATTTCCCCATGTACACCATTTAAAACGGCCAACCTCTATTCACAACAGTTGGTAAGAGACAGACATTCAGTAAATGGGGGCGGCAAGTAGCCTAGTGGTTAGAGGATTTGGCCAGTAATCGAAAGGTCGCTGAATTGAATTCCCGAGCTGACAAGGTAAAAATCTGTCGTTCTGCCCCTGAACAAGGCAGTTATTAACCCACTGTTCCCCGGTAGGGCGTCATTGTAAATAAGAATTTGTTCTTAACTGACTTGCCTAGTTAAATAAAGGTTCAATTAAAAAATTATAAATACATAAATAAATACTAGGAATAGATTGTCCACCATCTATGTGTTATCCAGACAGAAAAGAGAAATAGGCAAAAGAACATTTCCATTTAGAGCAATAAAGAAATGGAATAACTTATCTGAGCAAACCAGGAAACTTTCAATATATAAATTCAAACAATATTTTAGAATCATTTAAATTAAATAAATTGGAAGGTTGTGCGGGACTATCTATCTTTTCAGACTGTTTTTTATCTGGTCAATATGTCAGTGTACTGTGTCTGTTTGTAACAGTTTACTTAAAAAAAAATATATTTAACCTTTATTTAACCAGGTAGGCTAGTTGAGAACAAGTTCTCATTTACAACTGCGACCTGGCCAAGATAAAGCATAGCAGTGTGAACAGACAACAACACAGAGTTACACATGGAGTAAACAATAAACAAGTCAATAACACAGTAGGGGGGGAAAAATAGTCTATATACATTATGTGCAAAAGGCATGAGGTAGGCAATAAATAGGCCATAGGAGCGAATAATTACAATTTAGCAGATTAACACTGGAGTGATAAATCATCAGATGATCATGTGCAAGTAGAGATACTGGTGTGCAAAAGAACAGAAAAGTAAATAAATAAAAACAGTAAGGGGATGAGGTAGGTACATTGGGTGGGCTGTTTACAGATGGACTATGTACAGCTGCAGCGATCGGTTAGCTGCTCAGATAGCGGATGTTTAAAGTTGGTGAGGGAAATAAAAGTCTCCAACTTCAGCGATTTTTGCAATTCGTTCCAGTCACAGGCAGCAGAGAACTGGAAGGAAAGGCAGTGTGTTATATGTGAAAATGTGATAGTATTATACATTTTATTTGAATGTTTAAGGATTCTTGGAAGATAAGCAACCTACAAAGCATTACATGGGCTTGCTCCTACCTATCTCTCCGATTTGGTCCTACCGTACATACCTACACGTACGCTACGGTCACAAGAGGCAGGCCTCCTTACTGTCCCTAGAATTTCTAAGCAAACAGCTGGAGGCAGGGCTTGCTCCTATAGAGCTCAACTTTTATGGAATGGTCTGCCTATCCATGTGAGAGATGCAGACTCGGTCTCAACCTTTAAGTCTTTATTGAAGACTCATCACTTCAGTAGGTCCTATGATTGAGTGTAGACTGGCCCAGGAGTGTGAAGGTGAACGGAAAGGCACTGGAGCAACGAACCGCCCTTGCTGTCTCTGCCTGGCTGGTTCCCCTCTCTCCACTGGGATTCTCTGCCTCACACCCTATTACAGGGGCTGAGAAACTGGCTTACTGGGCCACTTGAGTGGGTTGAGTCACTGACGTGATCTTCCTGTCCGGGTTGGCGTCCCCCTCCTTGGGTTCATGCCGTGGGGAAGATCTCCGTGGGCTATACTCGGCCTTGTCTCAGGATAGTAAGTTGGTGGTTGAAGATATCCCTCTAGTGGTGTGGGGTCTGTGCTTTGGCAAAGTGGGTGGGGTTATATCCTGCCTGTTTGTGTAACGGATGTGAAATGGCTAGCTAGTTAGCGGGTACGCGCTAGTAGCATTTCAATCAGTTACGTCACTTGCTCTGAAACCAATATGTAGTGTTGCCCCTTGCTCTGCAAGAGCCGCGGCTTTTGTGGAGCGATGGGTAACGACGCTTCGTGGGTGTCAGTTGTCGATGTGTGCAGAGGGTCCCTGGTTCGCGCCCGGGTCGGGGCGAGGGGACGTACTAAAGTTATACTGTTACATTTGGCCCTGTCCGGGGGTATCATTGGACGGGGCCACAGTGTCTCCCGACCCCTCCTGTCTCAGCCTCAAGTATTTATGCTGCAATAGTTTGTGTCGGGGGGCTAGGGTCAGTCTGTTATATCTGGAGTATTTCTCCTGTCTTATCCGGTGTATTGTGTGAATTTAAGTATGCTCTCTCTAATTCTCTCTTTTTTTGCTCTCTCTCACTCTCTCTCAGAGGACCTGAGCCCTAGGACCATGCCTCAGGACTACCTGGCCTGATGACTCCTTGCTGTCCCCAGTCCACCTGGTCGTGCTGCTGCTCTAGTTTCAACTGTTCTGCCTGCAGCTATGGAACCCTGACCTTTTCACCGGACATGCTACCTTGTCCCAGACCTGCTGTTTTCAACTCTCTAGTGTCAGCAGGAGCGGAAGAGATACTATGAATGATCGGCTATGAAATGCCAACTGACATTTACTCCTGAGGTGACCTGACCTGTTACACCCTCTACAACCACTGTGATTATTATTATTATTTGACCCTGCTGGTCATTTATGAACATTTGAACATCTTGGCCATGTTCTGTTATAATCTCCACCCGGCACAGCCAGAAGAGGACTGGCCACCCCTCATAGCCTGGTTCCTCTCTAGGTTTCTTCCTAGGTTCCGGCCTTTCTAGGGAGTTTTTCCTTGCCACCGTGCTTCTACACCTGCATTGCTTGCTGTTTGGGGTTTTGGGCTGGGTTTCTGTACAGCACTTTGTGACATCAGCTGATGTAGAAGGGCTTCATAAATAAATTTGATTGATTGATCACCTCAAGGAGACTAAAATATGTTTTATATGTATACATATATATACACTACCGGTCAAACGTTTTAGAACGCCTATTCATTCAAGGGCTTTTCTTTATTTTTTACTATTTTCTACATTGTAGAATAATAGTGGAAATCAAAACTATGAATGAACACATATGGAATCATGTAGTAACCAAAAAGGTGTTAAACAAATCAAAACATATTTTATATTTGAGATTCTTCAAAGTAGCTGCCTTGATGACAGCTTTGCACACTTTTGGCATTCTCTCAACCAGCTTCATGAGGTAGTCACCTGGAATGCATTTCAATTAACAGGTGTGCCTTGTTAAAGTTAAATTGTGGAATTTGTTTCCTTCTTAATGCATTTGAGCCAATCAGTTGTGTTGTGACAAGGTAGGGGTGGTATACAGAAGATAGCCCTATTTGGTAAAAGACCAAGTCCATATTATGGCAAGAACAGCTGAAATAAGCAAAGAGAAATGACAGTCCATCATTACTTTAAGACATGAAGGTCAGTCAATCGGGAACATTTCAAGAACTTTGAAAGTTTCTTCAAGTGCAGTAGCAAAACCATCAAGCACTATGATGAAACTGGCTCTCATGAGGACCGCCACAGGAAAGGAAGACCCAGAGTTACCTCTGCTGCAGAGGATAACTTTATTAGAGTTACCAGCCTCAGAAATTGCAGCCCAAATAAATGCTTCACAGAGTTCAAGTAACAGAAACATCTTAACATCAGCTGTTCAGAGGAGACTGCGTGAATCAGGCCTTCATGGTCAAATTGCTGCAAAGAAACCACTAGCAATTTTCTATTGGAAATACTTACTTAGCCTACTTACTAAAAAACATATTCTAAATGCGTCACTGCTTTGGAAATTACATGTTATCCAATTTTTTTCCCATGTTTACTCATTTCATAATCATGGTATTCAATTGAACTGCTGGCTAAGGTAATGGTTCACTAATGGTTCTTCTATTCATTGAACTTTCTTTAGACCTCTTCTTTCCTTGTCATGAAGGGCTCTGTTTCAATGTGATGCTCAATCATTTTGGTGGCATAGGCACCAAACTCACTCTCACAGAATATGGTTGTGTTAAACATCACTGGTGGAAAACTTATCTAGTTACATGCCCATATCATATTTTGTCACCATTTATTTGCTGTTCACTGATCCTGAATGGCTTCATTTCCTGGTTACGAAGGATTATCACAGTTCAGTCTCCATTTGTATTTTGACTGACCAACCATGGACTGAGTACAGACGAGCAGATGATGCAGTGCATTTTAAACCGACTCTGCTACAATGGGAGGACTTGACCCTGGTTTGTTTAACCTATTGACATTCAGGTCTTGTGTATTACTTATTATTACTTATTTGGTGAGGTACGACTACAGACATACGAGTGTATTGCCTGAGAGGGAACAATATCAGTCAATGCGTTGTTGATCTAGCACTTTTATCCTTAAGGATGCAGTCCGGGATCTTAAGCACTTAAACGTTAAATCAAATATTGTATGAATTGCAAAAACATACACAGTAACAGTCAAGAAACACAATCAATGGACATTAGACCAGTGGAAATCTGTCCTTTGGTCTGATGAGTCCAAATTAGATATTTTTGGTTCCAACCGTGTCTTTGTGAGACACAGAGTAGGTGAATGGATTATCTCCGCATGTGTTGTTCCCACCTTGAAGCATGGAGGAGGAGGTGTGATGGTTTGGGGGTGCTTTGCTGGTGACGCGGTCAGTGATTTATTTAGAATTCAAGGCACACTTAACCAGCATGGCTACCACAGCATTCTGAAGTGATACACCATCCTATCTGGTTTGCGCTTAGTAGGACTATCATTTGTTTTTCAACAGGACATTGATCCAACACACCTCCAGGCTGTATAAGGGCTATTTGACCAAGAAGGAGAGTGACGGAGTGCTGCATCAGATGACCTGGCCCCCACAATCACCCGACCTCAACATAATTGTTATGGTTTGGGATGAGTTAGACCGCAGAGTGAAGGAAAAGCAGCCAACAAGTGCTCAGCATATGTGGGAACTCCTTCAAGACTGTTGGGAAAGCATTCCAGATGAAGCTGGTTGAGAGAATGCCAAGAGTGTGCAAAGCTGTCATCAAGGCAAAGGGTGGCTACTTTGAAGAATCTCAAATATAAAATATACTTTGATTTGTTTCACACTTATTTTTAGCTACTACATGATTCCATGTGTTATTTCATAATTTGTAAATATTCATTATTATTCTACAATGTAGAAAATAGTAAAAATAAAGAAAAATCATTGACTGAGTAGGTGTGTCCAAACTTTTGACTGGTACTGTATATACATATTTTTTTTTACAAACATTTAATTCATTTCATTGCCCATTCTCAGTTCAACCTGCATAGCTGGATAAATCAATGGAAATTGCATAGCATAAGAGAAAAAAGAGACATCTTGAATTGGAATCAGTACATAGGTGAGATTTATTCATTCAGAGCACAGTACTCAAACTCAGATCCATATAGCGAAAAATAATATGACATTTTGCAGATGAAAGTCAATGAGTGTCATGGCCAAACCAACATTATAGACTGCTTATGGAACAACAACAAAAACAAAGAAAGCAGCCTGTGTGGAAGAACATCACGTGTTATGGTGATACTTATCAACAGATGAAGAGTGAACACCAGGATTCAGATGTACAGAAACGGTAGCTAGGTTAATGACAGAGCAATTGATGCCAGCTAGCTAACATTACGTTCTCTTCCAAGTCATCACGTATTGTTAGCGTCTCAGTGTGTTCTGTTATCAATCTGTGATGTAAGATTCAATCATTGATGCATGAGCTCCCATGTGCCACAAAAATCAGTGGGTAATATACCTTTGTGAATGCTAGCCCAAGCCCATCACACTGCAATTTGTCATTGAGAGAACATGTCCCTTCTAGACTAATTAACATATTCTGAACATAGGCAGTAAACCTATTCATTCCATTTTCCAACAAAATATATAATTTGACTATTCTCACCTAACAACAATTTTATTTTATTCCTCAGAAGTGTTGTAGGCCTGCACGCAGTTACATATAAAATACAAACTAGCCAGGCCTAGAAAAGGGCAACATTTACAAGTGAATGCATGGCATAGCTGACATTATACCCTTGTATATAAAATATTAGCGCTGAAATCTTATAAGAAAAACAGCCCATACGTCAGGTACTTTTTTTTCAAGTTTCTCTTTTATTATATGAAATACTTGAATCGAAGCTTCTAGTACACAAATTCTGTGAGAAAAAAATGTTTCCCTTTAAAACTTGTCATTTTAAGATGAACCTTTCCACTTCCAACAACTTTTATTTCTGGATGACAAATTTGTTATGACACATCAGCATTCAGTATTCTACCGGTAGAATGGGATACATTTCCAGGTTGTACCCATTGAAAGTTAATTACGGCCTTTTTCAGCTTGGTCCAGCACTATTGAGTTTGGTCTTCTAGAATCTATTGTGCTTTCAATACTGTACATGGGGAGAAGACACATCCTGGGAACAGAACATTTTGATTGGAACAAACTATAAACAAAAATAATGAATAATGTTTACAACCCAATGTGCTGCAGACCAGTCATCACTGTTCCGAGTCCAGCCGGTCTGGCCCTGTCCCTGACCAAGGCTACTGAGGCTTTCACCTGGCTGTGACCGACTGATGATCCCTAACTCCACACAGACATTTATCACACACTTTTACATGATTAAGTTGTTTATTTAATTAGTTGTTTATTTATTTATATGGACTGTACACTGCAATTCAGCTCTAAGCTGCCAATGTTGTTCACCTTGACAATAAACTAAAACATTGTGAATGGTATAGTTATGGTATAGTACTTTCTGCTTTCGAATCATCAGACATACAGTGGGTAATTTAATTTTACAATACACTTTTGCAACCATACCCATATGCCTATTGCATTGTTAGTGGAGTAGAGAGGTTATTTCTTGGTTATTTCTTATTTCTAGAGCGGCTATTTCTTTCTTGATCAAGACCTTTCTTCAGCAGATAGATAACGTTGACGTACGACGATTCCTGGCAACCATGTTCAAAGACCACCGCATTAATTCTTCCGACAACAACAGTCGAGTTGCTACCCCACATTGCATGATAACAGTGCCTAAAACTAGATTCATCTCCACGGTCATTTTCTGTGGATTATTTCGCTGCTCTAACAAGGCAGTAAAGACAACGGGGGGGGAATATGTTTACAGATTCCCCGCAATCATGAAACACCAATGAGATAAGACTCAAGAACTGTCAGAAACGCAAAGAAACCTTTTTGCCCATCAAGACCTGAACCCAGACAGCTGTCGGGGTATGCTACGATCATTTCATCACTGGTAAATCAAGTCTGATCGATTTCGAGTTTATTTGAACTGTTATGCTAACCAGGCATCACTAAATTAACCAAAATTAGCTAGCTAGATAGTTTGTAGTCTAGCTAGGATTAGCGTGTGTTGAGTGAGTTTCAAATTTTGGGGAAGCAATTTTTCACCACAAAAAGGCACCTTTATAACAAATGATTGCATGCCTATATCATTGCATTTGCAGACTAATGTAAGCCTACTGTTCCTAATGTGATGAGTAGATTGGATAGTGATAATTTAGGCTATTAATAAATGCGTAGTGACATAGGCTATATCAGATAAATGTATTTCCTTTGCACAGGGAAAATGTGGCCTTTGATAAGTGTGATGCAATTCTACACTTTATATGACCGGAGACATTAGCAGAATCTTTTTTAATACGATAGTAGCCTAGGCCACCTCTACTGACACTGACAACATTTCAATAAAAACGAAGTTGTCTTGAATGCAACCATTTCATTTGACAAATGCTGGATACCTTCTACCCATGACCATGAAAAGGGGAGAAGCAAATTATACAATATGACGTCCATATCTCCTGGAGGAGGACATGGTCCAAAACAACTCCATTGGTGATTAAATATTCACATGATAACCCATTAATCATTTGCTGAGAACTTTATTCATAAGAGGAGGGAAAATGTATCTACATTACAGCATAGGACAAAGACCTCAATGGGATAGGACAACCTGCTGTGTTGACTATTGTGTGTTCCAGGCCAACAATAGATTTCATCTTTATATGACACTAAAACCCCTGAATGAATTAAACACAATCAAACAATTTAAGAGCCCTGGTGGTATAGGCGACCCAAAGAAGTGCTATTCTAACATCTGGTGTGCTTCTCATTTGTTTATGTACTGTAGGTTCACCAGCTGACCAATATCAAGACACCCATGTCAACTGAATTCCCACTGTGAAGATGAGCAATGCTGCAGCAGCATGAGTTTCTACTTCTACTACTTTGTCATTTTCCAGATATGAAAGACTTCCCTCAGTTATATGAGATGGTAGTTATATGCTGTGCTTTGCTCAATCTGAATGATTCTGTTGTGCAATTTGAGTAGAGCACCTGTTTTAACTAGGCAAGCCAGTTATTAAGAACAAATTCTTATTTACAATGACGGCCTAGGAACTGCCTTGTTCAGGGGCAGAACGACATATTTTTACCTTGTCAGCTCGGGGATTCGATCTAGCAACCTTTCACCATGTCGTCATGACAAAAGTGCCCCCTTAAACCGTATGAATATTTAAAAAAATATATGGAACGTGTAAAATACTATTGCTTATGATATTGTAAACATACTGTACTTTAATAATAGGCTATTGTATGGGTGAAATAAAAAAGTAATGTCATCTCTGCTTTGCCTAGCCCATTGAATAAAAAAGTATTTCTTATAGCCTAACAATTTTTTTATTTTACAATTTAAACACATGTAGCATAGACCGTGTAATTGTTGTGGTAGTCTTATGCAAACCATCTTCATTATCACAGTGGCACTAGCAGACTTCTCGTAGAAAAGTATCTGGCATTGAACTTGGTGGTAGTAGTTGTATGTTTGAAGAGAAGGATCCCATCATCTCCTACTTCCAGACATTTCACCACCTAGATTACAAGGGTTGGATTTGCACTAAACAATTTCATGTCAGCACAAGGCATATACCAAATCTAGTATAATGATTAGCCTCATACATTGTCTACTGGTATTGGTTTTAAATTGAGAACATATAGCTAAACAATGTGCGAGTTAAGCTGTTGTCTACTTCAGATGCACAAAGTCAAGAGGTGCATTGCAAATGCCTATAAGGCTAATGCCATCATACTGTAGGGCAGTGGTTCCCAACTCCGGTCCCCTAGTACCCCCAACAGTACAGTTTTATTGTAGCCCCGGACAAACACACCTATTTCAACTTGTCAACTAATCATCAGGCCCTCTGAGTTGAATCAGGTATGTTTTTCCGGGGCTACAGAAATAATGTGTGCTGTTGGGGGGTACTCAAGGACTGGAGTTGGGAACCATTGCTGTAGGCCTATGGCTGCATTGGCATTGCATTCCATTATCAGCTGCAAGATGGGTTCACATGGCTGATATCCTGAAATAATTATGACAATCAAATAAAACTAATTGGAGAGCTTATGACTGAACAAAAAGGTAATGCTCATTTGAGAATACAACACAGAAACAGACATTGGAGACTAATTCCCTTCCTCTCTTTATTGCAACATTGTGATGTGATTAATCAACATCGACACTAGTTGAAATACTTAACTTCAAAGAATCAACACTCATATCATTTAAAAGTGTACAAGTAAGCTAATTCATATGTAAAGTTGAGACATTTTAGTAACAAATAGGTTGTTGTTACTAAATAATAATTTCAAGTGAAACAAAAAGGTCAATACCAGAGATGGCCAACCTCACTCCACTGATCCCTGATCTACTGGGTGAGCAGACTTCCATTCCAGCTCAGCAATAGCACACTTGAAAATTAACTAATTAGGTTTGATACATTGAATCAGGTGTGTTAATGCTGGGCTGGAACAGAACCGTGCACACTCACCAGGGTTGGCCTGTTCCAGTTGTAATAGGTTTATACATTGTGTGACTTAAACTGTATTTTTGTTCACAACATGTGCTAATATAGGTACACATATAATCCATGGTATACAAGGATATACCCTTATTCTATTGGGACATTCATTGGGACCTCTTCATCTGCAGACAGGGTTTCCCAGCTCTGTATCTTAGGACAGAAAACGTCATAAAGAAATCTTATACTCAAATTAGACAGCGCTGAATATTATGTTGCTATATCTCTCTGTCCTTAGTTTTTCTCACTAGGGACTGAAACTGGAGAATATTTTCATAATGTCCTCCCACAAAAGTACCTGCCCTATCCAGAGTAGCCTACCATCCCTTCTCTGACAGATCGAACTGATAGCTAATACTTTCACCCTCTTCCATGGCTGTTAGCTAGCTACTGCTACCTAGCTACAAATGCATTTAGAGTTACAACGGTAAATACATCAAGATAGCTAGCTAACATGAAATTCGCTAACTGGTGATATTTAATTTACTTAGCTAGCTAACTTACACATTATGTAAAGTTAGCAGCTCATTCGAGTTAGCCTGCACACAAAGTTTATGTAGCAAGCCAATAATACATGGCTTTTGATCATTGTCGAAATATATTTATTTACTTGAATACGTTCTCCCACTGCGTCCGTTTTCTGGGTCCTTACAAAAACGAAATAATGGGCAATCTTCAAGAAGTTTCCGGTGGTAGCAAAATGCAGCCAGCCATGTGTACGATTGGAGAACTTCCAACATGGCGCTGGTGCGGTTGCTAGGTGATTTGTGACGCAACTGCAAGCCCTTTATAGTGCATGATTGTTTCCTTCCTGCAGCTGTCTCCTTAGTCTTATTCAAAGCCTGGCCTTTGGGAATTGAAAGTCATTTTGATAGATAACACTGTAGTCTTATATAACATGTCCATAACAAGTATGTGGGTAAAAGCCTGTGTGGTGTTAAGAGGTCAGCAAAGAGTCACTATGTGTCATTTGAAAAACCCTGTGTGTCGAAATCGTTAGCAAGCCCTCAGCAGAACATGATGTTGACAGCCTGTGTAACGATCGTCCTGTGAAGAAGGTGACCAAAACACAGCGTGGTAAGTGTTCATGTTATAAATTGAATCAAAACTGAACACTAAACAAAATAACAACGAGGAAGAACGAAAACGAAACAGTTCTGTCACGTATTACACAAAAAAACAGAAAACAACTACCCACAAACACAGGTGGGAAAAGGCTACCTAAGTATGGTTCTCAATCAGAGACAACGATAGACAGCTGTCTCTGATTGAGAACCACACCCGGCCAAACACATAGAACTAGACAACATAGAACACAACATAGAATGCCCACCCCAACTCACGCCCTGACCAACCAAAATAGAGACATAAAAAGGATCTCTAAGGTCAGGGCGTGACAGCCTGATAGGCTATATGGCTATCTATTGTAATGACCTGACTAGATCATAAAGGAACAATTGTCCAGACAGAGGGTTGAGTTTACGAATTGACGGTTTATTAACCCAACTTTACACAGGCTACTGTTTGGCCGTAGCCCACGGCAAATAAACGAAAGATACCCCACACGCCAACCGTGACCTTCTCTTGTGAAGCCCAGACGTAAGAGAGAGAACAATGGCTAAACCTGGTCTTAACTTCCAATGCTCCATCCCCCTGCCCAACCCCCCTCCACGCCACTCCGCCAACCACCAGGATGCCCGGCATCAGAACATTCCAGGCATCCCCGTGATTGGCAGATAGCAGGTTGATTGGCATGTCGGACCCCACGAACACTGATAAGTACAACACAACCCACTAATAGCCTACCACATAACACACCGCTGTCTGTGCGGTCGCTACACTGTTAAATGATTTGATAAAGGCTTTGAATAAGGCATTGGATTCAATGGATGACATTTCTATGAAAATATCCATCCCATGTAGTCTATCTGTCATCATTACTCATGTGTATATGTTTGTTTTCTTACATTAGCTTGCTGAATAGAAAAATGCATTAGTGGACTACTCAGCACTAATACCACCAAGGCAGAAAACACAAGTCTCTTCAAATGTAATTCTTCAAGGCTTTTTGTCAGTTATGTAAGTACTAATGATCAATATGGTTGGGGTTTTTAAGTCAACAATCTCAGTATTTTTGGTCTACACACCAGTGTACATCACTGTAGGCCTACATACAGTGCATTCGGAACGTATTCAGACCCCTTGACTTTATCCACATTTTGTTACGTTACAGCCTTATTCTAAAATTGATTAAATTAATTATTTCCTCATCAATCTACACACAATACCCAATAAGGACAAAGTGAAAACAGGTTTTTGGACATTTTTGCAAATTTGGTAAAAATAAAAAACAGAAATACCTTATTTACATAAGTTTTCAGACCCTTTGCTATGAGAATCGAAATTGAGCTCAGGTGCATCCTGTTTTCATTGATCATTCTTGAGATGTTTCTACAACTTGATTGGGCTCCACCTGTGGTAATTAAATTTATTGAACATGATTTGGAAAGGCACACATCTGTCTATTTAAGGTCCCACAGTTGACAGTGTATGTCAGAGCAAAAACCAAGCCATGAGGTCAAAGGAATTGTCCATAGAGCTCCGAGACAGGATTGTGTCGAGACACAGATCTGGGGAAGGGTACCAAACAATTTCTGCAGCATTGAAGGTCCCCAAGAACACAGTGGCCTCCATTGTTTTTAAATGGAAGGAGTTTGGAACCACCAAAACTCTTCCTAGAGCTGTCCACCTGGCCAAACTGAGCAATTGGGGGAGAAGGGCCTTGGTCAGGGAGGTGACCAAGAACCTGATGGTCACTCTGACAGAGCTCCAGAGTTCCTCTGGGAGATGGGAGAGCCTTCCAGAAGGACAACCATCTCTGCAGCACTCCACCAATCAGGCCTTTATGGTAGAGTGGCCAGATGGAAGCCACTCCTCAGTAAAAGGCACATAACAGCCAAAGGCCACGTAAAGGACTCTCAGACCATGAGAAACAAGATTCTCTGGTCTGATGAAACCAAGATTGAACTCTTTGGCCTGAACGCCAAGCGTCACGTCTGGAGGAAACCTGGCACCATCCCTACGGTGAAGCATGGTGGTGGCAGCATCATGCTGTGGGGAAACTAGTCAGGATCGAGGGAAAGATGAACGGAGTAAAGTACAGAGAGATCCTTGATGAAAACCTGTTCCAGAGCACTCAGAACCTCAGACTGGGGCAAAGGTTCACCTTCCAACAGGACAACAACCCTAAGCACACAGCCAAGACAACGCAGGAGTGGCTTTGGGACAAGTCTCTGAATAGCCCAGCCAAAGCCCAGACTTGAACCGATCTAACATCTCTGGAGAGACCTGAAACTAGCTGTGCAGTGACACTCCACATCCAACCTGACAGAGCTTGAGAGGATCTGCAGAGGAGAATGGGAGAAACTCCACAAATATTTGTATTTATTTATTTAATAAACTTTAATTTAAGTAGGCAAGTCAGTTAAGAACAAATTCTTATTTACAATGACAGCCTAGGAACATTGGGTTAACTGCCTTGTTCAGGGGCAGAACAACATATATTATTACCTTGTCAGTTCGGGGATTCGATCTAGCAACCTTTTGGTTACTGGCACATCGCTCTAACCACTAGACTACCTGCCACCCCGTGTGCCAAGCTTGTAGCATCATACCCAAGAAGACTCGAGGCTGTAATCACTGACAAAGGTGCTTCAACAAAGCACTGTGTGAAGGGTCTGAATACTTATACTTATGTAAATGTTATATAACATTTTTTGTATTTTATATACATTTGGAAAAATTTCAAAAAAATCTGTTTTTGCTTTGTCCTTATGGGGTATTGCGTGTAGATTGATGAGGGAAAAAACTATGTATTCAAATTTAGAATAAGACTATAACGTAACAAAATGTGGAAAAAGTCAGGGGGTCTGAATACTATCCAAATGCACTGTACATACGATTACTATCTCGCTTTAAAAAATAATCTGTTTTTGACACAAAGAACAACTGTCAGGAGCGTTCTAGATCTTCTACAGTAAATGGCCCGTTGGTTGTTTCTAATAATACACATAGTGATTAAAAAGCAATGTGTGTAGTAGTGAACTGGTTTTAGGTGATGTTATGTTCCATTATGGTGCCTTCTCATGCGGAAGGCTTAGTCGTGATAATCTTCATAATAATTTACATTTGAATAAACAGGACCATTTCAGGTTTTCTGGAGGAAGATGCTTCTAAGGAGCTTTTGTATGAAGACTCAAAGATGATACTGTCTTAAAGAGTAGTTCAATTTTTTAAATTTATCGACCGGAAAGATATATCCATATTTTGTTTTGTTATGTCTTGACATCTCCTTTTGTCTAGTATTCAGCCCAACTAAGCAGCTTCAATTGCTGGAGAACACTGAATCCAGCAAATATCTATTTGAGGATCAACCATCCATCAATTCTTGAGTATCTTGAGTATCTTCACTGTATGATGCTGAATAGTCTTGTTGATACATTTCAATGTAAAACAAATTATTTTAAACATTAACACTACAATTCAAATGGCTGCTGAAGTTGTGGCTATCTCCAGTGATGCAAAAATTGATGTCAAGGAAAATGAGACCTGGTTGTGGGACAAAATGCCACAAAGATGAGTTCAACTTTTTTGGGTATTTTACCCCTTTTTCTCCCCAATTGGTAGTTCTTGTCCCATTGTCCCACTCCCCTACAGACTCGGGAGAGTCTAAAGTTTTGAGCCATGCGTCCTGTGAAACACGACCCTGCTAAGCTGCACTGCTTCTTGACACACTGCTCACTTAACCCGGAAGCCAGCTGCACCACTGTGTCAAAGGACACACTGTCCAGATGGCAACCGAAGTCAGCCGCTATGCACCCTGCTCACCACAAGGAGTTGCTAGAGTGCAATGGGATAAGTAAATGCTGGCCAGCCAAACCCTCCCCTAACCTGGACAATGCTGGGCCAATTGTGCACCGCTTCATGGGTCTCTCGGTCACGGCCAGCTGTGACACAGCCTGGGATCGAACCCGGGTCGATCCAGTGACGCCTCAAGCACTGCAATGTAGTGCTTTAGACCACTACGCCACTCGGGAGGCCCTTGTTTTACCTATTTTTTATCATGGAGAGAGAAATCCTGACTAAGGAGGAAGCCATAGCCGACCTCATTAAGGAGGAGGAGCTCTACCACAGTCTCATACAGGAAATTCATCCAAACCACTTGAGGTCAGTACACTTGCCTAATTAGCCATCCAGACTGAAATCATTGATGAATGGTGGCACATGAATGATTGAAATCATCTAGATTTGAGTAGCCTATATTTTCTGGTTCAGAGAAGGACATTCTGTGTATATGAGAATAACCTCTGTCACTGACATGGCTTTTCAAGAGAATGAGCAATCTGCAGATAATCTCATTTTAATGTAAACTCTTGATACATGTCCCAAACAAAACTCGCCTTGGAGACAGAAATTCAGTTCCCTTAACCCAGCTATTAGAAAACATTGTACCTTGAATCTTATTCAAACCGTTAATCGGGCAAACATTCTCTGTGACCCTTCTTCAAAGCCTAAATGAATATTAGGAGGTCATCTGAATATTCATAGCATTATTTCTAAGAGTGAACAGGTGGAGGAACATTTACTGTTTCTCTGAGACATGGCTGAATAAATCTAATCCTATTTCTGCCTTTAATGTTCCTGGATATTCCATATTCAGGAGGGACAGGGGAGAGGGCAGAGGGGGTGGATTGCTTATATACATGAAAGATAACTTTACATGCAATCATATCATATGGAAACATGCCAATGACCTTGAATGTCTTCCTCTCCCCTCATATGTCTCTCACTATTTTTGGATTTTGGATTTATGCTTAAAGAATGTGATCATAAGAAGGAGATCATCTTCATGAGCGATTTCAATAAAACTGGGAAAACAAAACTTGCAGGAAAAATCTCAGAAAATTTCAGACCATTTCAACTTGTCAAATAATACAAGGATCAACCAGAGTAACACAGACATCCCAGACTCAAATTGATCTGGTGTTCACTAACAGACCTGATCGAATAACTAAGTCCATTAACTTACTAACTGGCATATCTGACCACAATGTTACATTGGTGGTTAGAAAGCTCACTAAATAGCAATGGTGGAAAAAGTACCCAATTTTCATACTTAAGTAAAAGTAAAGATACCCTAAAAGAAAATGACTGAAGTAAAAGTGAAAGTCACCCACCCAGTAAAATACTACTTAAGTAAAAGTCTCAAAGTATTTGGTTTTAAATGTACTTAAGTATCAAAAGTAAAAGTATAAATAATTTAAAATGTGTTATATTTAGCAAACCAGACAACACCATTTTCTTGTTTTTAAACATGTATGGATAGCCAGGGGCACAGTTCAACACTCTGACATAATTTACAAAAAAAGCATTTGTGTTTAGTGAGTCTGCCAGATCATAGGTAGTAGGGATAACCAGGGATGTTCTCTTGATAAGTGTGTGAATTAGACAATTGTCCTGTCCTGCTTAGCATTCAAAATGTAACAAGTACTTTTGGGTGTCAGGGAAAATGTAAGGAGTAAAAAAATACATTATTTTCCTCAGGAATGTAGGGGAGTAAAAGTAAAAGTTGTCAAAAATATAAATAGTAAAGTAAAGTACAGATACCCCCAAAAAACTACTTAAGTACTTTACACCACTGCTAAAAAGAGATTTAAGAACCATATCAATGTGCAACACTACGATAAACAAATCCCGAAAGTGAGCAGAATAACTACGATGCAGCTATAAGTCAAAATGACTGGTCTGATCTGTTAAGCAATGAAGACCCAGAGGCTGGATACAGAACATTTCTGTCAGCTATTGACAAAGTGAATACCTCTTTTACCTGGAAATTTCAACATCAGCCAAGATGTAAAACCTCTCTACCATGGCTCAATGAGGACCTCCTGAGGCAGATGAGAGAACAGGATCATTCCTTGAAAAAAGCACTGAAGTCTGGTCAGAATGATGACAGATGTATATTTACATCACTGAGAAATAAGGTGATAAGGAATATAAAAAAAAAGCAAAGGCAGAGTTTTTCTTCAGTGATCAATGAATTAAAAAGAAATGGCAAAGTGATTTGGGAGAATCTCAACAAACTAACAGGGAGAGGAGCTGAAAAGTCCAAAAACATCCTGAATTAAAGGTTAATGGGATTCTAATTCAAGACTCCAGTTTCATATCCACCAATTTTAAAAATGTTTTTGTTGACTCTGTCAAGGAACTGGCTCAAAGATTTTTAACCAATAGCACAGTTCTCACTCCCATGGTTAATAATAAACCAATATTCACAATTCCTGAAATCTCAGCATCAGCAGTGGACAGTATTATAAGCTTCTTCAGAAGCTCTACAAACAAAATATGTATTTGGATCATGATACTGTATTCCGGAAGACACAAATATTATCTGATTGCCCCTATTGTACATCTAGTGAAAAGACCGATGCCGGAGATGAGAAGCAGGTACGGGGAGTTGAACATTTAATGCGGAACAGACAGGTAACAAGACAGGAACAGCGTCAGCACACGGGTAACAACGACATACGAACATTAATGCTGAAGCAAGGAACAGAGCGGGGAACCAGACATATATAGGGAAGGTAATGACAGAGGTGATAGAGTCCAGGTGAGTCCAATAATCGCTGATGCATGTGACGGGGGAAGGCAGATGTGCGCAATGATGGTGGCAGGAGTGCGCAGTGCTGGGGAGCCTGGCACCCTCGAGCGCCAGGGGGGAAGAGCGGGAGCAGGCGTGACATCTAGTTAATCTGCCCATCAAATATGAGTTCTTCCCCAATGCTTGGAAGTCTGCTGCAGTGATACCTGTTTTAAAATCTGGTGACCCAACACTGGTGGAAAATTACCGATCTATAAGCATTCTTGCAGTGCTATCAAAAGTAGCTGAAAGATGGGTGGCTGATCATCTGACTGATCACCTGATTCAGGGCAACTCCATACATCAAATGCCATTTGGATTCAGAATTAACCATTCTACCGAAACAGCCAATTGCTATTTTCTAGAGTGCTTTAAATCCAAACTAGAAATAGGTGGTGAAGTCGGAGCAGTCTTTTTGGATCTTAAAAAGGCCTTTGATACTGTCAATCATGAGGTCCTCTTATCCAAACTATCCTCCCTTAATGTGTCCATTGAAGCCATTAGTTGGATGTATTCCTATCTGACAAATAGAATCCAAAGGGTTCGTCGGGGGGACACTCAGTCAGATTATTTTTACTAGGTTTTATACATTTTTGCAAATTTATTACAAAAAACGTAAACGGAAATATCACATTTACATAAGTATTCAGACCCTTTACTCAGTACTTTGTTGAAGTACCTTTGGCAGTGACAGGTTGGATGGGGAGTGTCGGTCCACAGCTATTTTCAGCTCTCTCCAGAGATGTCTGATCGGGTTCAAGTTCGGCCTCTGGCTGGGCCACTCAAGGACATTCAGAGACTTGTCCCAAAGCCACTCCTCGTTGTCCAGTTGGAAGGTGAACCTTTGCCCCAGTCTGAGGTCCTGAGTGCTCTGGAGCAGGTTTTCATCAAGGATCTCTCTGTACTTTGCCCTGTTTATTTTTCCCTCGATCCTGACTAGTCTCCTAGTCACTGCTGCTGAAAAACATCCCACAGCATGATGCTGCCACCACCATGCTTCACCATTGGGATGGTGCCTGGTGTCCTCCAGACATGACACTTGGCATTCAGGCCAAAGAGTTCAATCTTGGTTTCATCAGACCAGAGAATCTTGTTTCTCATGGTCTGAGAGTCTTTAGGTGCCGTTTGGCAAACGCCAAGAAGGCTGTCATGTGCCTTTTACTGACGAGTGGCTTCCGTCTGGCCACTCTACCATAAAGGCCCTTCTCCCCTGATTGCTCAGTTTGGCCGGGCGGCCAGCTCTAGGAAGAGTCTGGTGGTTCTAAACTCTTTCCATTTAAGAATGATGGAGGCCACAGTGTTCTTGGGGACCTTCAATGTTGCAGACATTATTTGGTACCCTTCCCCAGTTCTGTGCCTCGAAACAATATGTCTCAGGGCTCTACAGACAATTCCTTCAACCTCATGGCCTGGTTTTTGCTCTGACATACACTGTCAACTGTGGAACCTTATATAGACAGGTGTGTGCTTTTTCCAAATCATGTCCAATCAATTGAATTTACCACAGATGGACTCCAACCCAGTTGTAGAAACATCTCAAGAATGATCAATGGAAACAGGATGCACCTGAGCTCAATTTCGAGTCTCATAGCAAAGGGTCTGAATACTTATGTAAATAAGGTATTTCTGTTTTAGGTTTTAATGCATTAGCAAACATTTCCAAAAACCTGTTTCGCTTTGTCATTATGGGGTATTGTGTGTAGATTGCTGTGGATTTTTTGTTTTTAATCCATTTTAGAATAAGGCTGAAACGTAACAAAATGTGGAACATTTCAAGAGGTCAGAATACTTTCCGAAAGCACTGTATGCATGCAATGATTTTCTCACATCTAAGATATTGCCTCACATGCTAGTCACAAGCAGGACAAACAAACACTTAAGACAATACAAACCAAACGGTTACCACCATTGTCACATCATTCACAAACATCATTTATTCAGTCTGGACAGCTTTAAGCAGTATGTAGATGCAAGCCTTGTCTTTAAGATCCTGCATGGTCTTGCCCCTCCACCCCTATGCCGGCATATCATGCTCAAGGAAAGCACCTCCAGGATAACAAGGGCAGTAACTAGAGGGGACTGCGTTGTCCCTTTTCAACACAGTAACCTCGGTCAATCGGCCTTCTCTGTTAGAGCTGCAATATACTGGAATGCAATGCCTATGGACTTGAGAAACTGCGCTGATTATTGTACTTTTACATTTAAATTGAAAATATGGCTCAAATCTATCCAAACCTGTACACATGAGTTATCTATGGTTCCTCATATGTAAGAAAACAGTTGATGATAGTGTTTTTATTACAAATAAGTTGTTGTTGTTATAATGATATATTATTGGATGTAATGTATTGTATGTTGTATTGTTTTAGTGAGTATGTGTATTGTGGCTGTGTAATGGTCCTTACCTGCCCTGGGACTACAGGTGCAAATTATCTTTTGGCTAACCCCCATCACATTAACATGGATGTTGCATTATTCTAATATTGATGTTGACTAATGTGCACCGTCCCTATAAATAAATACAGTCAGGTGTATTACAATGAATATGGCTTATTATGTAAGGTAGAACCGCCATTTCCTCCACTGTACTTTACTCCAATGTACTGTATTTTACTGTACTGCATCTGTCGGTTTATTTGTGAAAGCTTTTTTCCCCAGCATTGCATTCTCAAGTTAAGATTTGAACCTAAAGATAAAATGTGCGAATGCCTGTTAATTATACAAATTGCTCTTCCATCTGTTTAAACTCTTAGGCAGTGAATTCGGCTATACAATTATAACAATGTTTCATTTCAACTTCTTCTTCACTTTAGGGAAACATTTAAACCATTAATAATATGCTGTTTTAATTGCTTATACAGTATTAATGCACTGCAGCACTCTCTCTGCCTTCCTTCCATATTTATTTTGTGATTGGCGTGGTCTCAGGGCAATTCGTATTATTCTGTACGGAAATCTGTGAGACGGCATTAAGTATTCAAGGTTATGTTATATTATGTAACGGATTTCCTCTTCGTCTGAAGAGGAGTAGCAAGGATCGGACCAATGTGCAGCGTGGTAAGTGTCCATAATGAGAAATGTAATAAATCAACAGAACACTTAACAAAAGTACAAACAAACAACCGAAACAGTCCCGTATGGTGCAGGTACAGACACAGGAAACAAACACCCACAAAACACAAAGGAAAACAGGCTACCTAAATATGGCTCCCAATCAGAGACAACGACTGACACCTGCCTCTGATTGGGAACCATACTAGGCCAAACACATAGAAATATAACCATAGAACAAAACATAGAAAAACAACATAGAATGCCCACCCCAACTCACGCTCTGACCAAACTAAAATAAAGACATAAAAAAGGAACTAAGGTCAGAACGTGACACATTATGAATGGAATAGCGGTCATACCATATCATACAACTTATAGGATGTATACTGTAGTATCGTATGTCTTACCCAGTCGTACAATAGCATAAGAATTGTATGAAGTAACTTATGATACATCTTGGAGGATGTATAGTATTATACATCTTTCTCTGAGACCGGTCTGCTTGTTGCTTTGTAATAACAAAGGAGCATTACAGGGATACTTTACATTGGTGGTTAGGTGAACTAACAAAAAAGGTTAGAATAATTTACGTGTAAGGTTAGGGGAACTAAAACGACAAAGGAATTTAAATAGCAGGTCAGGGGAAGTGGGTATGCGTAGAATAAGGGTTAGGGGAAGGGTTAGCAAAAATGGTACAGTTGTCCCTGACGTGACTCGAACATGCAGCCTTGCTAGAATTGCTAGGCGGTTGCAGATTACGCCCACCCATTCTCCCGACCAACCTCCCTACTTTTGTTTCTGGCTAAAGTAACTAGACTCTTTTTCTTCTTCTTCTTCTGTGGGTTTTATAGCAGACTACAACCCCCAAATATGTACTGCCACCACCAACTGAGCTAGAGCATTAGTAGGTATCATATATCTTGTAGGTGCTCAGAAATGCTTAAAGTATATTTCGTATGGCTCTGAGGCCAGGCTGGGTTGACATGACAAAAAAACACAAACCAATAGACATTACACAAATAGAGAGCAAATAGTAATGGCGTCTTTTTGTAGGCACTAACGGAGGCTAACTCCGCCATGGCTCGTAGGCCAAAGCCTATGGGGAAATTAATGGGTTTTTGGATAAACACCGAAAATAAGGTCTGTGGTAAACACAGGCTTAAAAGATCTTATACATTTTGTTCTATGAGATCATTTTCATCAGCTAACATACATTTTTGTGAATTTTTAAGCGGTTTAGATGGTACAATGATTCTCTACACTATCCATTGCTTGTTTTGTCATAAACTTAAATTAGGCAAACTATTAGAATTTTAGCAACCAGGAAATGGAGGAGCAATATCTGCATATTGCACCTTTTAATATTGTCTGATTTTGCACCATGCAGTCAAGGGATTGACTGTTCAAGTTGAGCTATGTCCATGAATGAGGAAATCCATTGCTCATGTCATGTGGCAAAGTGTGTGGGGCTTGCCATCGTAAGGCAACCATTCTCATGGCTGTTAGGCCAGCATGCCAACATTTTCTTTGCCTGTATGTTTGGTTCAGTGAAGAGTCATCATTAAGCAGTTGGAATTAGAAAGACATGGGATGGGTTTAGACAAAGTGCTTGATATTAAAGCCACAGATTGCCGAAAGGAAAAAAACTATTCCTTCCATCTTTATCAAGCCTTTTTCTGCAGACCAAGTAAAGACCAAGCTGGGATAAAGTTGCATAATGATCAGAGCTGCAATTATGGGATGTAACACCACTCTCTGAAATGTTTCTCTCTCTGAGATAGATCAACTCTCCAGGTGCTACCCAAACTATTGTTTTTATTTTCTTATAGTGGTTATTACGTTGAAGATCTGACATTGTTTCAAAGGTACAAATTCAACATATTTTTACATGTTGGTTACCATGATGATATAATCCTGTTGTTGAAATTTTACACTCAAAACAACACTTTCTGTTGATGCCTTTTTCAAATCCAATGTATTTTCAACATAGATTCCACGTCACAATAGGTTGACAGATTCCGTTGAAACAACGTTGATTTAACCAGTTTGTGCCCAGTAGGATGAAACATTTCTTATCTGTTTGCAAAAGGCTTATATGAAAGTGGAAAAGTTACGTTTTCATTGCATTTCCTCTAGTTAAGTGGCACCGAATAACATTCCCAATATGAGATCTGTTGATCAGGCCTTCTTGTACTAACATGCTTTGTGTTTATTTAGGGACGGCTATTGACATCAGAAGCGCATCGCAGATGCAGTTTGTACATCATGTTTTGTCCTCTGACTGCACCTGCTTAAATGTTAAGAACATGAGGACGCTGAATAGTAATTTTCTATTGGAAATACTTACTTAGCCTACTTACTAAAAAACATTGTAAATGCGTCACTGCTTTGGAAATTACATGTTATCCAATTTTTTTCCATGTTTACTCATTTCATAATCCTGGTATTCAATTGAACTGCTGGCTAAGGTAATGGTTCACTAATGGTTCTTCTATTCATTGAACTTTCTTTAGACCTCTTCTTTCCTTGTCATGAAGGGCTCAGTTTCAATGTGATGCTCAATCATTTTGGTGGCATAGGCACCAAACTCACTCTCACAGAATATGGTTGTGTTAAACATCACTGGTGGAAAACTTATCTAGTTACATGCCCATATCATATTTTGTCACCATTTATTTGCTGTTCACTGATCCTGAATGGCTTCATTTCCTGGTTACGAAGGATTATCACAGTTCAGTCCCCATTTGTATTTTGACTGACCAACCATGGACTGAGTACAGACGAGCAGATGATGCAGTGCATTTTAAACCGACTGCTACAATGGGAGGACTTGACCCTGGTTTGTTTAACCTATTGACATTCAGGTCTTGTGTATTACTTATTATTACTTATTTGGGGAGGTACGACTACAGACATACGAGTGTATTGCCTGAGAGGGAACAATATCAGTCGATGCTTTGTTGATCTAGCACTATCAACCTTAAAGATGCAGTCCGGGATCTTAAGCACATATATATTAAATCAAATATTGTATGAATTGCAAAAATATATACAGTAACAGTCAAACATATGAATCATGTAGTAACCAAAAAAGTGTTAATCAAATATATTTTATATTTGTGATTCTTCAAAGTAGCCACCCTTTGTCTTGATGACAGCTTTGCACACACTTGGCATTCTCTCAACCAGCTTCATGAGGTAGTCACCTGGAATGCATTTAAATTAACAGGTGTGCCTTGTTAATAAAAGTTTATTTGTGGAATTTATTTCCTTCTTAATGTGTTTGAGCCAATCAGTTGTGTTGTGACAAGGTAGAGGTGGTATACAGAAGATAGCCCTATTTGGTAAAAGAAAATCCAGAAAATTTCAAGAACTTTGAAAGTTTCTTTAAATGTAGTTGCAAAAACCATCAAGCGCTATGATGAAACTGGCTCTCATGAGGACCGCCACGGGAAAGGAAGACCCAGAGTTACCTCTGCTGCAGAGGATACGTTCATTAGAGTTAACTGCACCTCAGATTGCAGCCCAAATAAAAGTAACAGACACATCTCAACATTAACTGTTCAGAGGAGACTGCGTGAATCATGCTTTCATGGTCGAATTGCTGCAAAGAAACCACCACTAAAGGACACCATTAAGAAGAAGAGACTTGCTTGGGCCAAGAAACACGAGCAATATACATCAGACCAGTGGAAATCTGTCCTTTGGTCTGATGAGTTCAAATTTGCGATTTTTGGTTCCAACCACTGTGTCTTTATGAGACGCAGAGTAGGTGAGCGGATGATCTCCGCATGTGTGGTTCCCACCGTGAAGCATGGAGGAGGAGGTGTGATGGTGCTTTACTGGTGACACTGTGATTTATTTAGAATTCAAGGCACACTTAACCAGCATGGCTACCACAGCATTCTGCTGTGATACGCCATCCCATCTGGTTTGGGCTTAGTGGGACTATAATTTGTTTTTCAACAGGACAATGACCCAAAACACACCTCCAGGCTGTATAAGGGCTATTGGACCAAGAAGGAGAGTGACGGAGTGCTGCCATCAGATGACCTGGCCTCCACAATCACCCAACCTCAACCCAATTGAGATGGTTTGGGATGAGTTGGACCGCAGAGTGAAGGAAAAGCAGCCAACAAGTGCTCAGCATATGTGGGAACTCCTTCAAGACTGTTGGAAAAGCATTCCTCATGAAGCTGGTTGAGAGAATGCCAAGAGTGTGCAACGCTGTTATCAAGGCAAAGGGTGGCTACTTTGAAGAATCTCAAATATAAAATATATTTTGATTTGTTTAACACTCTTTTGGCTATTACATGATTATATATGTATTATTTCACATTTTTGATGTCTTCACTATTATTCTACAATGTAGAAAATACTATGAATAAATAAAAACCCTTGAATGAGTAGGTGTCCAAACTTTTGACTGGTACTGTATTGTTTTAGGACGTAACATATCATAAGAAATGGATAACATTGTACACAATTGTGCACAATTATTTTGCTTCAAGAGCACTACTTTCAAAACTGCTGGCTGAAGTTATACAAAAGCTCTGGAGCATCACTGTTATTCAAGGACATCACACATGCTTTTGGCGCTCTTCAAATTTAGTCAACAAACACACCATTATCCATGATTCAAGACACATACCCACTTAAATTAGTTGCTAAGAGACTGCATCAGGCTTCCCACACACATTCTTTTACACATTATCAGAGTTTTCACTTCACTTTTGCTCTACTGTATCTCATTATTTTTGTCAATACAATATATTTGTATTATATGCTGTGAAACTGTGTTTATAGTTTTGGTTTTAAACAAACAAAGCCAATTCAATGTTGCTCGAGAGAAGAGAGTTTTCACAGTATGTTAAATCAGACATCATCTTTGAACAACATGCTGATTGGTGATTGTTATGCAACAGGATGAGCAATGTCAACCCTTATACATGATAGGGCAAAATATGCCTCCCCAGTCCCCAGTCCCCAGTCCCCACAATCACAAATCTTACGTATCCAACATAAGAGAAATGTAGAAATGTTCTTGTCCTTATGTCCATGTCAAAACTATTAGATTATTCATTCCCTGTCTTTGAAAACATTCATATTTTGGGCATATGAGAAACTGAACACAAAGTGGAATTAAAGAGAAAAGCAACACCTTTTTACAGTATAAAAATAATAAACATCTTCGAGAAGTCCCTACATTTTCAGCATCAGAAAGCACAGAAGAGAATTGTAATTTCAGTGGACTTCCTGAATTGACTGGAATTTAAATGGAATTTACCATTGAAAATGTTATTAGAGCTATACAATAGGTCACTAAACAGCTCAAGGAAACAAAATAATGTAAGTTACGTAAGCATGCATATGTTGACTGGGGTTTGAAGCCCCTTATTACACAGTATACAGTGTATTTATTATGGTATGGTATGGATGGTATGGTATGGTATGGTATGGTATGGTATGGTATGGTATGGTATGGATGGTATGGTATGGTATGGTATGGTATGGATGGTATGGTATGGTATGGTATGGTATGGTATGGTATGGTATGGTATGGATGGTATGGTATGGTATGGTATGGTATGGTATGGTATGGATGATCATTCATGGAAAATAATAGCAAATGTCAAATTCAGTCATGCCATTATTGTTCTTGTTTCTTTATTCATAAGCTTTTGTATAAAATAATTGCACTTTTTTTTTCAAAACCAACTTGCCTTTAACCAATTGTATTATATGTTTTAGCAATCTATCTGAAGAATCCCTACCTACAGTAATTCCCTGACAAATAGGCCAGAGTCTTCTTGCTGTAGCTAGCTACATTGACGGTGGGTTGTGAACCCCAGGCAGCCTTGTTAACACATAGGCTGTGCTCCCTGTATCTTAAAGTTCAAACACCTACTGCCTTCCAAATGTCGACAAGCATCAGGGGCAAATCAGGGGCAAATCGCCAGAGAGCATGTACAATTTTCCTTTGGTACGGAGCTTAACCTGGCTGGAGGGAGAAGCCATGTGGTTACTGTAGCCTATCATATGGCTTGAGGTTGTATTTTATCAGCATTTGTCTTGAAAAAAGAATGCACAACTCAATGCATATTTCATGATGACATACTATATCAATATAACATGACAAACCCTGTGGTAATATACAGTACAAATGCTAATTTCTATGTATGTACTGTACATGTATATTTACTATCATTGTTCACAGGTAAATCTCTAATCGCAAGCAGAAAGAATATAGAAAGGCTCCTTGGCACTAAATTGCAGAGCACCGTCACTACCTCAATCTGAATACTATTCAACAGTAAGTGCTGCTTATCCATTATTGCACTGTATTTCTTAGAGGTTACTGTCATGATTAGCAATATATCATTTTTAAGAGATTGAAAACTGAGATTTAGGATTAACTGTGTGTTTAATCCACTCCAAAATCTAATGCCACGTTTGAATCGATTATCATTGGAAGTGTTATCTTAATACATTGAGATTTTCATTCCAATTGAAGAGGCTGAACCTATGCCATCTTATCTTTAAATAATCATTTCACGGTTTATGTTATTTGAATGTACCACCATGTTACATAACTACATTAAATAGTACCTGTAACAATAGTAAAAAATCACTGCTTACAAAGACTTACATACAATATTGTATGATAAGGCAGCATCTGACAGCATTGAATGCAGATGGTATGAGGTACCAAATTCCAGATAGGGAAAATGTTGCTAGGAGACCTGACATCAGCTATTTATTCCACAATCAGGCAGTATCCCACGTGTGTCCCTGCTCAGTATAAAGCCAGTGGGATCTCATCCTGGAGTAGAAGTAGGTTTAGGAGGCAGCTTTTGCAACGAGGTTAGAAAAGTGTGAGCTCAACAGAGGTCTACCCTACTGTCAGACCCATTCTAACCATAGAAAGATCCAAGAACTCATCACCACCTGAACCATTATTCACTTGATCATGACGCCCCAATGTTATCTGGACAGATCAATTTCCTTCTCAGTAGTTAAAATGAATTTATTATACACAAGTTATCACCCCAAGGCTACATTTGAAGAGCATTGACTTCTTTTCACACATCAAGATGTTCCCTCCAGACGTGTGGAATTCTACAGACCTGATGTGGTTCAATACGTCTGAGTTGAATGCTTCTCTGGAGGATCCGGAGGAGAGGGACCACCCGTTCCTGACAGACGCCTGGCTGGTGCCTCTCTTCTTCGCCCTCATCATGCTGGTGGGGCTAATTGGGAACTCGCTGGTCATCTATGTCATCTCCAAACACAGGCAGATGAGGACAGCCACCAACTTCTACATAGGTGAGCAAGACTAAGGGGTTTCCCTTACAGTTACAAAGGCTTTTCCACTTATAACACAGTCACTGAACCTCATTGTTCTTGTGGATTGTCATGAACTGGGAAGAAACGTGTTCTTTGTGTGTGACTGTCACAGTCAATGTTATGTAAAGTATGTGGACCCGAGAAATAGTTTATTTCCACTGTAAACTAGGACTAATGACTGTATAATCTTGCAGCCTTAATTACTGTATTTTTTTTAATGAAGACTGTACATGAATATTGTGGATAGTAACCTTATCCATTGTGTCTGTAGAATGCATCTATACAATACAGTACTGTAGCCTATACTAACAAACAAAATATGAAAGGGATCATGTCTCTAAACTAAATAACAGGTCTTGTTTGACATTGGAAATGCATGTGTGGAGTGGAGATGTGCAAAATCAATGGATTTTGAAATATTATCAATTGACCAAGAAGGTGGACAGCACATATATTTGTGCTCATAAATAACAATGATGGTATCAACGTGTGTGTGTGTGTGTGTGTGTGTGTGTGTGTGTGTGTGTGTGTGTGTGTGTGTGCGTGTGTGTGTGTGTGTGTGTGTGTGTGTGTGTGTGTGTGTGTGTGTGTGTGTGTGTGTGTGTGTGTGTGTGTGTGTGTGTGTGTGAGTGTGTGTGTGTGTGTGTGTGTGTGTGTGTTTGAAATGACTGACTGATATCTCCCTGGCCAGCTACACTGGAACCTGTTTTTAATATTGGTTTACTACTTCCACCTCCTGTGGACAACAGCTCAAATGTTTTCTCTCGCCTCTCAGTTGTTGCTATAAATTATGCAAGTCTATTCAGAAGAGAGCACCATTTTAGACAACTTTGATACAATAAATCTATTTTATTACAGCTATACAACTAATCTCAAAGGAACATAAGTCCTATTGTGGCAGATGTCCTCACTATACCCCTGCAGGTCCTGTCCACCTGTATTACTAATAAGACCTCTTCTACATGTCAGTGAAACAGTAATATCCCCCATCATTTCAAAACAAAATACTGCAGTATCTTGTGAGAAATTTCTCCCACGTTTCATATAATCCCCCCCCCCCCCCCCAATGTGTATTTGGCTTTCGTAATTTGGTGAAATCAATTGGCTCTTTGAAGCCCATGCCAAAATACACTGATTTGGTGACATGCCTTTGAATTTTACAAAGCAAGTAATTTATTCAAATTAATAACTTTGACTCACAGGTTCAAATGGTTATTTTATGTTGCAACAGTTTGTTCATCAGAAAGAAATGAATGAGATGCCTCCTAACTGAGCTTATTTCCACAGCTAACCTGGCTGCCACAGACATCATCTTCCTGGTGTGTTGTGTCCCGTTCACAGCCACTCTCTACCCGCTCCCTGGATGGATATTTGGGAACTTCATGTGTAAATTTGTTGCTTTTCTACAGCAGGTAAATCATTTGAAGAAAACACATTGCCTCTGGTCACAGACTTATATCTGTTTTTATATTTGCATATTAATGATAGCTTTTCTCACCACAATGCAATTCGGGTATCATTGCCCTCAATTGGATCCCTGAGGTACTGTCTAGTCCTATTAGTCTGAAAAATTATAACTGTTCTGGTGCCTGACTGTACCCAATTAAATTACCTAACTGCAATATTGAATTTGCTGTGTCATTTCATTTATCCGGTAGAGGGTAGAGGTTCATGGTAATTTGTCAACAATGTATGGGCAACTTTGTATTTTTAAATGCAATTTGAGTACCAATATGTGTATTTTTTCATATTAAAACAATCCGTTTGAAACTCCCAATAAATCTAAATTCAAGGCTTATCTGAGCATCATTCACTGTGGACCTACTCCATTTGGCGAGACCTCATTGGTTAAGACTGGTTGGTTATGACTCATGACATGTAAGGGATTTATGCAGGTGAATGATGAATCACTGTCTATATAAAGAATGTCCTTTTACCATTTGAAAAAAAATAGACAATCAGTCCATCAGGCTTCTTGCGATTAACTACAGCTTCAATCAAGCAGGTTCGGAAGATTAAAACTAATCTGTTGGGTTGGCAAATGACTAAAGCTCTGAACACACACACACACAATCTCAGAAGTCATCAAATCTCAGATGTCACGAGTGTTTCAATTTCACCACAGTAAGGAGAGGGATGAATACTTGTCAGCACACTGCACAACGTGTCTCTAGACTCTGAAGCAGTCAAGTCTTTATTGTCACGTGCACAAGTATGGTGAAATGCCTTTCTTGCCAGCTCTTTCCCATCAATGAAGTAAGTCAATCAAAGTAAGCAGTAAGTCAATCAAAAATAACTTTAAATGCATAGTGCAAGGTGCAAAAATAGAATTATGATAGAGCAAGGCAGAAGAGAGGTGTCAGCATCATGCAGTATGCTATAGTCAGAGCTCTCTCATCTTCACCACATGAACCATCAGCCACCAGGGGGATCTTGTGAGCTTTGATAATACCTTATGTCAATACCACACATCCTCTCAGTAAACCATGGCTTTCACTGACATTGGCATAAGTCAGTTATTAAGCCACAGGATGTGATCAACACATTTCATTGAACTGAACTCCATTGAAACAGAACTTGCCATTGGAAATCTATCTGAAATGTGTCAATTTAAAGTATGGTTCCCCAACTGCTTTAAAAATAAATATATATATTGTTGGACATAAAAGCCTAAAAATACCAGGATACCAGCTCCAAGTGATTTTAATTTTGGAAATCTGTTCCCAAGTATTCTCATGCATAATAGAAAGACACGTGATTGTATACAAATTATTGTGTTTCAGTCAAATATTATACCTATTTGGGCGGTCAATTTGCAGTCTACAAATTATTTGTCATTATGTTCCAGACCATCCACTCAAGACAAAATCGTCCCGCAGCTGAATCTAGATGATAATCTTTTGGTATGTCAGAATTTTTTTTACCCATCAATTAAAACATATACAGTTGAAGTCGGAAGTTTACATACACTTAGGTTGGTGTCATTAAAACTCGTTTTTCAACCACTCCATAAACTTCTTGTTAACAAACTATAGTTTTGGAAAGTCGGTTAGGACATCTACTTTGTGCATGACACAAGTCATTTTTCCAACAATTGTTTACAGACAGTTTATTTCACTTATAATTCACTGTATCACAATTCCAGTGGGTCAGAAGTTTACATACACTAAGTTGACTGTGCCTTTAAACAGCTTGGAAAATTCCAGAAAATGATGTCATGGCTTTAGAAGCTTCTGATAGGCTAATTGACATAATTTGAGTCAATTGGAAGTGTACCTGTGGATGTATTTCAAGGCCTACCTTCAAACTCAGTGCCTCTTTGCTTGACATTATGGGGAAATCAAAAGAAATCAGCAAAGACCTCAGAAAAAAAATTGTAGACCTCCACAAGTCTGGTTCATCCTTGGGAGCAATTTCCAAACGCCTGAAGGTACCACGTTCATCTGTACAAACAATAGTACGCAAGTATAAACACCATGGGACCACGCAGCCGTCATACCGCTCAGGAAGGAGACACCTTCTGTCTCCTAGAGATGAACGTACTTTGGTGAGAAAAGTGCAAATCAATCCCAGAACAACAGCAAAGGATCTTGAAGATGCTGGAGGATACAGGTACAAAGGTATCTATATCCACAGTAAAACGAGTCCTATATGGACATAACCTGAAAGGCCGCTCAGCAAGGAAGATGCCACTTCTCCAAAACCACCATAAAAAAGCCAGACTACGGTTTGTAACTGCACATGGGGACAAAGATCGTACTTTTTGTAGAAATGTTCTCTGGTCTGATGAAACAAAAATAGAACTGTTTGGCCATAATGACCCTCGTTATGTTTGGAGGATAAAGGGGGAGGCTTGCAAGCCGAAGAACACCATCCCAACCGTGAAGCACGGGGGTAGCAACATCATGTTGTGGGGGTGCTTTGCTGCAGGAGGGATTGGTGCACTTCACAAAATAGATGGCATCATGAGGAAGGAAAATTATGTGGATATAGTGAAGAAACATCTCAAGACATCAGTCAGGAAGTTAAAGCTTGGTCACAAATGGGTCTTCCAAATGGACAATGACCCCAAGCATACTTCTAAAGTTGTGGCAAAATGGCTTAAGGACAACAAAGTCAAGGTATTGGAGTGGCCATCACAAAGCCCTGACCTCAAACCTTCAGAAAATTTGTGGACAGAACTGAAACAGCGTGTGCGAGCAAGGAGGCCTACAAACTTGATTAAGTTACACCAGCTCTGTCAGGAGGAATGGGCCAAAATTCACCCAACTTATTGTGGGAAGCTTGTGGAAGGCTACCCAAAACATTTGACCAAAGTTAAACAATTTAAAGGCAATGTTACCAAATACTAAATGGGTGTATGTAAACTTCTGACCCACTGGGAATGTGATGAAAGAAATAAACGCTGAAATAAATCATTCTCTCTACTATTATTCTGACATTTCACATTCTTAAAATGAATTGGTGATCCTAACTGACCTAAGACAGGGAATTTTTACTAGGATTAAATGTCAAGAATTGTGAAAAACTGAGTTTAAATGTATTTGGCTAAGGTGTATGTAAACTTCCGACTTCAACTTTATATGTAATTTACTTGGCCCTATTACTCTTCCATATCTTGAAAACTTGATTGCTGACATGCAATTTTTTTCCCAGACTATATCATTTTGGGACTATTTTGAGGAGTGACAAACAGTCACATTTAATTTAATAAAGAAATGACATAGTTGCAAAAGCAGTATTATGTGAAGGTTAGAAAATGACTGATGCTCAACAAAACTTCTACACAGATTCTAGTCCTCTGTTTATATTTGTATTTTCATCAAAAGGACCAACTCTCTCTATGATGTATATTTTTGGTAGACTAATTGATAACTCACTCCCCCACATATTCATATATCACTGCTGCTGTACAGTGTGTAAGTGGGAGGATTCATTAAATCAGACTTTGTGAACCCATTTTAATATCCGTTGTAATTCTTAGCTTTATTTTTTTAAATATATGTTTACTATTTTCTTAAATCCTTTTTACTTGTTCAACCCACGTGCAGTGCTCCTCTTCGTTCAAGAGACTCATCGTTCAAGAGACTCACTTGTCTTCGGATCAATGATGTACACCTGTTCAGTCTCTCTTTCGCACTTCAGTGAGAAACAAGGGCGTTGGATAGATCTCAAGTAGTGTAGTTACTGAACTGGGTCACAAATCCTACTCTCCAACAACATTATGTTGTTTAGAACCTGCTCATCTGTTATCACAGATGGCAACCAACTGTCAGAGGCATCATGCAACCATTAGCATTTTTTTATGGGGAAAAGATTTCAAACTCAACATTATTTTATGAATTATGTGTGAAAGAAACTTTATGGTTTATATTTTTATCCTAGAAATGGGACAAAACGTATGGGCATGACACCTAACCCAGGAGAATGAGTTAATAATGATTTGAGATAATGTCTTTCTAAAGTTACATTTTCTCATTATGCTCATCATTTAAATTCCTTCCCAGTGTGATGGCAGGCAGGTGCCATTTATTTGAATTTACATACATTTTACAGCATGTCTCTTATGTAAAATTGTTAATATTGTTTCACCTGTGAACAACCCAGAATGAAAGTCATTATTTTGTTATTCTTTTTTCTTAGGTGACTGTTCAGGCTACATGCATCACCATCACTGCCATTAGTGGGGATCGCTGCTATGTCACAGTATACCCTCTAAAGTCCCTACGCCATCGCACTCCACGAGTCGCCATGATCGTTAGCATCTGTATATGGATCGGTAAGTCACATGCCTGAACCAATTGCAAACCATTGATTTTGGCTCAAAGCATCATGAACACGTCTACATTTTCTATAAAGTTAAACTAATTCAATGTTTGTCTTTTTTAAAGGTTCCTTCGTTCTATCCACCCCGATCTTCATGTACCAGAGAATTGAGGAGGGCTACTGGTATGGACCGAGACACTACTGCATGGAGAGGTTTCCCTCTAAGACCCAGGAGAGGGCTTTCATCCTGTACCAGTTCATAGCTGCCTACCTACTACCTGTCATTACCATCTCCTTCTGCTACACACTCATGTTGAAGAGGGTGGGCCAGCCGTCCGTTGAGCCAGTAGACAATAATTACCAGGTATGGAGAGACTATTACTTTGGGTGTTTCTTTATGACTTAGTTTAAAACATCAATAGGTGCACTCCTTTGTCAAGGTTACACAATGAAAGCATGAGTTCATATTTGGATCCCTTCCAATTTGCAGGTATACTACAGTATGTCATTAAAAACCCTCAGCTGGTGACCATGTTTTGAACTACATACAGTATAGGTCATTTCGAAGCCCGTCACAGTAGTAGTGAGTTAACTTCAACATTTCTACTACAGGTCCACCTGTTGTCTGAGAGGACCGTCACTCTGAGGAGTAAGATCTCCAAGATGGTGGTGGTTATTGTCCTCCTATTCACCATCTGCTGGGGGCCTATCCAACTCTTCGCCCTGTTCCAGTCCTTCTACCCCAACTACAGGGTCAACTACACTACCTATAAGATCAAGACATGGGCTAACTGCATGTCCTACGCTAACTCCTCCATCAACCCAATCATTTATGGCTTCATGGGAGACAGTTTCCGCAAGTCCTTCAAAAAGACTTTCCACTTCCTGTTCAAACACAAAGTGAGAGACAGCAGTGTCACGTCACGCACGGCTAATGCAGAAATCAAGTTAGTTGCTGCAGAGGAAGGCAACAACGAAGGGAAATGAGCCTTGGGCTGAGTGAGCTGCTGGGGGCAAAGCTGTTGGGGATTCAGTTCACATTGGCACACAAACAGAAAAACACATGATAGACTGCTGCGAATGCACACTTTCAGAAGGCAATGACCCCCTTAAAATGGCATTTGATGTGTTGTTTGCAATTCTACAAAAGCTGACTGATCCTGCTCTGTTCTGACATCACAGACAATGAAAGGACATTGTAAAAAATATATAATGTACACCACCTAGGCAGAATGCTCAGAATAATATGAAAATAATACAATTAAAACAATAAAAGTTATTGGAATGAAATTATATGAAATCTAATAGACACTATGGTTACAAGAGCAGTCCAAGGTGACCTCAAAATGGGTTTGTGGACATTTTGTTATCAGATGTACACAGGTTGTTAACACGTTGTTATCATTAACTCATCTCAAAGCTGTGAAGTGATTGCACCCGATTTATATTTTTCAATGGAGAGATTTATGATGGTAGCTAGGAATTTCACATGAATGGCGTTACAAACCACTCAGGAGTTAAATTCCAGGCCAGTTCAATGGGTGTACAGCCAACAGTGATGTGTAGGAGCTTGCTCAGGTAGGGGCATAGTCAATGAGGCGTGGTGAGTGTTTACTTTACTACTATGTTCCAGACACACACTTACACCTCCCTTTACACACAGTGCACAGGTGGCGGGGGCCAGCCCTATCATACTTTCACTGGCCATCCCTACATTCCCACAGCATTATCTTATGCGACTTATAGTCACCCGATCGTTTCCTTTGACAGCGACTCTGTAAAAAAGGACACAATCTGTGACTGACTTGTCCTAACAGTGCCTCCTCCCAATGTGCCGTGACTGTCTGTTCTTGTTTGAATTGCGGATCGAAACATCTGTACTGTTGGAAGTATCTGTGTTCTATCTGCCACTATTTTAGCGTTGAGTTGAAAAGTTCACTTGAAAAAAGTGTTTAGAAAGGTGGGAAGATAAATAGAACTAAAGCGCTTGGAAACAACGGAAAACTTTGAACAGATTTAGATTGAATTCTGTACAGAATGTTTTACTGCATACACACTTGAATGCAGTTTAGTCCATGTTTGATTGTAACGCTCCCTGTGAAAATATGTATTGTCTTCAGGCATTTCAGATGTCTGTACATTTTGTTTTGGTAATCACTCCACTTAAGTGTTTTCGAAAAGCCTTTATTATAGACTTTCCCTACAGTATTTGCACTATCTTTATTTATTATTAATATATTGATCTTACCGCTTTAGCTCTATGAATCATGTAACATTCCCTGTATTGTAAATGCCTAACTGCTGTAGGCCTACATGAATATGTACAGTACTGTGGATTTAACCACTGTGTTTGATTATTCATTTACTTTTAAGCTTTTTTGTGTGTAATCAGAAATTTGAAAAGTACATATCATTACCTTTGTTACTAACACAGAATTGTACATTATTATACTTTTTTTTTATTAGAAATGTTGCAGGATAAAATCTCTTGATGCACCATCTCCTTTTCAAGTGTCCCCAAAAAAATAAAATAATAATAATAATAATTAGTAATATGTAAACTACTGTCTAATAATAATAATAATAATAATGACATAATAATAATACATACAGACATATTTATAAATATCTGTTTGTTCATAACATTTGAAAAAGGGCTTTCTTAAATTCACTGTGTGATTTAAATGCCCTGATTTCTATAGGTAAATGACTCCAGTCAGTTGGGTCTTTGTATGTGAAAGATCTTACTCTAACCTCATGATGTACCCTTGGAATGTGTAATTGCTGCTGTTGTCTAAAGGAGTAGTGTGAGTCTTGTAAAGTTAGGCGTTCCTACAGGGAAATGTATCAATGCAGTTGTTTGGGGGTGACAGACAATTTACTGATTCATACATGATGTGTCTTATAACGGCATCCAATAATCAATCTGCAAAGATTGTGATGAATCTAATTCACAGAGTAAGGTCTTGGTTGTGTTTTGATAGATGATGTTGCCATAGTCTAAGATAGGTAGCAGCAGTTGGGTTACTAAGGTTTTTCTAATGGATACAGTAAAACAAATATTGTGTAGTAACCCAAGCGTATAGATAATTGTTTTTCTAATATAATCAACATGCTTTCCAAAAGATCATTCAGAATCTTCAAAATCCAGATATTTCAAACAATCACTTTCAAGCATTGTTCCATCACTTGCATGCATTTTGAAATGGCCAGCTGTGGAATTAATTCTTTGACGTGTACCAAACAGCATGATATAGGACATTGTTTGATTTAAAACCACATTTTTTGCTAGAAAACATTTTTGTAAAGTGTTACTAGCAACTCTCCAAGATGATTTTATCTGGAAATGATTTGAACCTGATGTATAGAGCATTGTATCCTCATCACATACAGTGGGGAGAACAAGTATTTGATACACTGCCGATTTTGCAGGTTTTCCTACTTACAAAGCATGTAGAGGTCTGTAATTTTTATCATAGGTACACTTCAACTGTGAGAGACGGAATCTAAAACAAAAATCCAGAAAATCACATTGTATGATTTTTAAATAATTAATTTGCATTTTATTGCATGACATAAGTATTTGATCACCTACCAACCAGTAAGAATTCCGGCTCTCACAGACCTGTTAGTTTTTCTTTAAGAAGCCCTCCTGTTCTCCACTCATTACCTGTATTAACTGCACCTGTTTGAACTCGTTACCTGTATAAAAGACACCTGTCCACACACAATCAAACAGATTCCAACCTCTCCACAATGGCCAAGACCAGAGAGCTGTGTAAGGACATCAGGGATAAAATTGTAGACCTGCACAAGGCTGGGATGGGCTACAGGACAATAGGCAAGCAGCTTGGTGAGAAGGAAACAACTGTTGGCGCAATTATTAGAAAATGGAAGAAGTTCAAGATGACGGTCAATCACCCTCGGTCTGGGGCTCCATGCAAGATTTCACCTCGTGGGGCATCAATGATCATGAGGAAGGTGAGGGATCAGCCCAGAACTACACGGCAGGACCTGGTCAATGACCTGAAGAGAGCTGGGACCACAGTCTCAAAGAAAACCATTAGTAACACACTACGCCGTCATGGATTAAAATCCTGCAGCGCACGCAAGGTCCCCCTGCTTAAGCCAGTGCATGTCCAGGCCTGTCTGAAGTTTGCCAATGACCATCTGGATGATCCAGAGGAGGAATGGGAGAAGGTCATGTGGTCTGATGAGACAAAAATAGAGCTTTTTGGTCTAACTCCACTCGCCGTGTTTGGAGGAAGAAGAAGTATGAGTACAACCCCAAGAACACCATCCCAACCGTGAAGCATGGAGGTGGAAACATCATTCTTTGGGGATGCTTTTCTGCAAAGGGGACAGGACGACTGCACCGTATTGAGGGGAGGATGGATGGGGCCATGTATCGCGAGATCTTGGCCAACAACCTCCTTCCCTCAGTAAGAGCATTGAAGATGGGTCGTGGCTGGGTCTTCCAGCATGACAACGACACGAAGCACACAGCCATGGCAACTAAGGAGTGGCTCCGTAAGAAGCATCTCAAGGTCCTGGAGTGGCCTAGCCAGTCTCCAGACCTGAACCCAATAGAAAATCTTTGGAGGGAGCTGAAAGTCCGTATTGCCCAGCGACAGCCCCGAAACCTGGAGGATCTGGAGAAGATCTGTAGGGAGGAGTGGGCCAAAATCCCTGCTGCAATGTGTGCAAACCTAGTCAAGAACTACAGGAAACGTATGATCTCTGTAATTGCAAACAAAGGTTTCTGTACCAAATATTAAGTTCTGCTTTTCTGATGTATCAAATACTTATGTCATGCAATAAAATGCAAATGAATTACTTAAAAATCATACAATGTGATTTTCTGGATTTTTGTTTTAGATTCCGTCTCTCACAGTTGAAGTGTACCTATGATAAAAATTACAGACCTCTACATGCTTTGTAAGTAGGAAAACCTGCAAAATCGGCAGTGTATCAAATACTTGTTCTCCCCACTGTAAGTGAACATTTGAGGCAATTAATTTATGAATATACAGAATTGTACATTGAGGCGGCAGGTACCCTAGTGGTTAGAGCATTGGGCCAGTAACTGAAAGGTTGCTGAATCGAATCCCTGAGCTGACAAGGTAAAAATCTGTTGTTTTGCCCCTGAACAAAGCAGTTTTCCCACTGTTCCCCGGTAGGCCGTCATTGTAAATAAGAATTTGTTCTGAACGGACTTGCCTAGTTAAATAAAGGTTCAATTAAAACAATTTAAAAAATATATAATATATATAGAGGAAAGGAGGGGCAATACTGTCACGGCTGTCGTAGGGAGGAGACCAAGGCGCAGCGTGGTATGCGTACACTCTCTTTATTATAAGAATGAACACTGAACAAAACTAACAAAACGAACCGTGAAGCTATACAAAGAGTGCTGAACTACACAACTACACATAGACAAGAACCCACAAAACCAAAAGGGAAAATGGCAACCTAAATATGATCCCCAATAAGAGACAACGATAAACAGCTGCCTCTGATTGGGAACCAATTCGGGCCACCATAGACCTACATACAGTGGGGAGAACAAGTATTTGATACACTGACAATTTTGCAGGTTTTCTTACTTACAAAGCATGTAGAGGTCTGTAATTTTTATCATAGGTACACTTCAACTGTGAGAGAAGGAATCTAAAACAAAAATCCAGAAAATCACATTGTATGATTTTTAATTAATTAATTTGCATTTTATTGCATGACATAAGTATTTGATACATCAGAAAAGCAGAACTGAATATTTGGTACAGAAACCTTAGTTTGCAATTACAGAGATCATACGTTTCCTGTAGTTCTTGACCAGGTTTGCACACACTGCAGCAGGGATTTTGGCCCACTCCTCCATACAGACCTTCTCCAGATCCTTCAGGTTTCGGGGCTGTCGCTGGGCAATACGGACTTTCGGCTCCCTCCAAAGATTTTCTATTGGGTTCAGGTCTGGAGACTGGCTAGGCCACTCCAGGACCTTGAGATGCTTCTTACGGAGCCACTCCTTAGTTGCCCTGGCTGTGTGTTTCGGGTCGTTGTCATGCTGGAAGACCCAGCCACGACCCATCTTCAATGCTCTTACTGAGGGAAGGAGGTTGTTGGTCAAGATCTCGCGATACATGGCCCCATCCATCCTCCCTTCAATACGGTGCAGTCGTCCTGTCCCCTTTGCAGAAAAGCATCCCCAAAGAATGATGTTTCCACCTCCATGCTTCACGGTTGGGATGGTGTTCTTGGGGTTGTACTCATCCTTCTATTCCTCCAAACACGGCGAGTGGAGTTTAGAGCAAAAAGCTCTATTTTTGTCTCATCAGACCACATGACCTTCTCCCATTCCTCCTCTGGATCATCCAGATGGTCATTGGCAAACTTCAGACGGGCCTGGACATGCGCTGGCTTGAGCAGGGGGACCTTGCGTGCGCTGCAGGATTTTAATCCATGACGGCGTAGTGTGTTACTAATGGTTTTCTTTGAGACTGTGGTCCCAGCTCTCTTCAGGTCATTGACCAGGTCCTGCCGTGTAGTTCTGGGCTGATCCCTCACATTCCTCATGATCATTGATGCCCCACGAGGTGAGATCTTGCATGGAGCCCCAGACCGAGGGTGATTGACCGTCATCTTGAACTTCTTCCATTTTCTAATAATTGTGCCAACAGTTGTTGCCTTCTCACCAAGCTGCTTGGCTATTGTCCTGTAGCCCATCCCAGCCTTGTACAGGTCTACAATTTATCCCTGATGTCCTTACACAGCTCTCTGGTCTTGGCCATTGTGGAGAGGTTGGAGTCTGTTTGATTGAGTGTGTGGACAGGTGTCTTTTATACAGGTAACGAGTTCAAACAGGTGCAGTTAATACAGGTAATGAGTGGAGAACAGGAGGGCTTCTTAAAGAAAAACGAATAGGTCTGTGAGAGCCGGAATTCTTACTGGTTGGTAGGTGATCAAATACTTATGTCATGCAATAAAATGCAAATGAATTACTTAAAAATCATACAATGTGATTTTCTGGATTTTTGTTTTAGATTCCGTCTCTCACAGTTGAAGTGTACCTATGATAAAAATGACAGACCTCTACATGCTTTGTAAGTAGGAAAACCTGCAAAATCGGCAGTGTATCAAATACTTGTTCTCCCCACTGTATACCTAGACATATCAAAACCCCTAGATATACAAAAAACCCTAGACAATACAAAAACAAGCATACCCACCCTCGTCACACCCTGACCTAACCAAAATAATAAAGAAAACATAGATAACTAAGGTCAGTGCGTGACAAATACTGAGCCTTGAGGTGTTTCATCAGACTAGAGGACATTTCTCCAAAAAGTACGATCTTCATCCACATGTGCAGTTGCAAACCGTAGTCTGGCTTTTTTATGGTGGTTTTGGAGAAATGGCTTCTTCCTTGATGAGTGGCCTTTCAGGTTATGTCGATATAGGACTTGTTTTACTGTTGATATAGATACTTTTGTACCTGTTTCCTCCAGCATCTTCACAAGGTCCTTTGCTGTTGTTCTGGAATTGATTTGCACTTTTCGCACCAAAGTACGTTCGTCTCTAGGAGACAGAACGCGTCTCCTTCCTGAGCGGTATGATGGCTGCGTGGTCCCATGGTGTTTTTACTTGTGTACTATTGTTTGTACAGATGAACGTGGTACCTTCAGGCGTTTGGAAATTGCTCCCAAGGATGAACCAGACTTGTGAAGGTCTACAATTTTTTTTCTGAGGTCTTGGCTGATTTCTTTTGATTTCCCCATAATGTCAAGCAAAGAGTTTGAAGGTAGGCCTTGAAATACATCCACAGGTACACTTCCAATTGACTCGAATTATGTCAATTAGCCTATCAGAAGCTTCTAAAGCCATGACATAATTTTCTGGAATTTTCCAAGCTGTTTAAAGGCACAGTCAACTTAGTGTATGTAAACTTCTGACCCACTGGAATTGTGATACAGTGAATTATAAGTGAAATAATCTGTCTGTAAACAATTGTTGGAAAAATGACTTGTGTTAGGACATGCACAAAGTAGATGTCCTAACCGACTTTCCAAAACTATAGTTTGTTAACAAGAAATTTGTGGAGTGGTTGAAAAACGAGTTTCAACTGTATGTACTGAACAGATACCTGCAGATAATGTAAGACTGACATAAGCAGACAACAAAATGGCAAACAACTGACTGAAAAGGTTACGTTTCCGCTTGACCTGACTACCTTGATAGCATTGTTACGTACCCGTTTTGGCCTTGCAGTCCTCTTATTGATAATCGTTATCCTGTTCAGTGACTTTATTATATCATAGGTAAAACATATTGTATGTACTGTAACTCCCCAGTAAGACAGCCCACCAATATCTCATGACTGATTTGTGATCAGTTCCACTATGACTCGACAAGGAGGCACATTTAGAGGGGTTGGGTTAAATGCGGAAGACACATTTCAGTTGAATGCATTCAGTTGTACAACTGACTAGATATCCCCCTTTCCCTTTCTTTAGTCTTCATATAAGCAGAGAAAACAATAAATTTAAAAAGTATACACCAAGCACTCTCCCTACTTGCTCGCACAAGTTCTCGACATTCTTTTAGGCTGACAGACCGTTTGGCTACTCCCAACACTGACTGCCGGCCGGTATTGTTATTTTCACAAGACACAGGAAATATGCACGACATGCCGCACCTCTCAGGTCATGCCCCACAGGTCATGCACTTAACAGACTTAACAGATAAGCCCTCTAGGGTGTCATCCAATCTGGACGATAGGGGTAGCATGCCAGGTGTGGCAGCATAGCAAGGTAAGCAGCAGAGCAGTTCTAGCCGGGTACGATGTTAATGTAACAGGATCTGAGAATCATCACCTTTAAATCAAATCCAACCAAATGTTATTTGTCACATGCGCCGACTACAACGGGTGTATACTTGACCTTGAAATGGTTGCTTGCGAGCCCCTTCCTAACGATGCAGAGTTAAAAATAAAAGTAGTAACACAAGATGAATAAAATACACAAGAATGGAGCTAAACTCAGCAAAAAAAGAAACGTCCCTTTTTCAGGACCCTGTCTTTCAAAGATAATTCGTAAAAATCCAAATAACTTCACAGATCTTCATTGTAAAGGGGTTAAACACTGTTCCCGTGCTTCCCGCAATTAATGAACATGCACCTGTGGAACAGTCGTTAAGACACTAACAGCTTACAGACGGTAGGCAATTAAGGTCACAGTTATGAAAACTTAGGACACTAAAGAGGCCTTTCTACTGACTCTGAAAAACACCAAAAGAAAGATGCCCAGGGTCCCTGCTCATCTGCTTGAATGTGCCTTAGGCATGCTGCAAGGAGGCTTGAGGACTGCAGATGTGGCCAGGGCAATAAATTGCAATGTCCGTAATGTGAGACACCTACGACAGTGCTACAGGGAGACAGGATGGACAGCTGATTGTCCTCGTAGTGGCAGATCACGTGTAACAACACCTGCACAGGATCGGTACATCCAAACATCACACCTGTGGGACAGGTACAGGATGGCAACAACAACTGCCCGAGTTACACCAGGAACACACAATCCTTCCATCAGTGCTCAGACTGTCCACAATAGGCTGACAGAGGCTGGAATGAGGGCTTGTAGGCCTGTTGTAAGGCAGGTCCTCACCAGACATCACCGGCAACAACTTCGCCTATGGGCACAAACCCACCATCGCTGGACCAGACAGGACTGGCAAAAAGTGCTCTTCACTGATGAGTCGCGGTTTTGTCTCACCAGGGGTGATGGTCGGATTCGTGTTTATCGTCGAAGGAATCAGCGTTACACCGAGGCCTGTACTCTGGAGCAGGATCGATTTGGAGGTGGAGGGTCCATCATGGTCTGGGGCGGTGTGTCACAGCATCATCGGACTGAGCTTGTTGTCATTGCAGGTAATTTCAACGCTGTGAGTTACAGGGAAGACATCCTCTTCCCTCAGGTGGTACCCTTCCTGCAGGCTCATCCTGACATGACCCTCCATTATGACAATGCCACAAGCCATACTTCTGTGCGTGATTCCTGCAAGTGGAGAATGTCAGTGTTCTGCCATGGCCAGCGAAGAGCCCGGATCTCAATCCCATTGTGCACGTCTGGGACCTGTTGGATCGGAGGGTGAGGGCTAGGGCCATTCCCCCCCAAAAATGTCCGGGAACTTGCAGGTGCCTTGGTGGAAGAGTAGGGTAACATCTCACAGCAAGAACTGGCAAATCTGGCACAGTCCATGAGGAGGAGATGCACTGCAGTACTTAATGCAGCTGGTGGCCACACCAGATACTGACTGTTACTTTTGATTTTGACCCCCCCCTTTGTTCAGGGACACATTATTCCATTTCTGTTAGTCACATGTCTGTGGAACTTGTTCAGTTTATGTCTCAGTTGTTGAATCTTGTTATGTTCTTACAAATATTTACACATGTTAAGTTTGCTGAAAATAAACGCAGTTGACAATGAGAGTTAATTTTTTTGCTGAGTTTACATACAGGGAGTACCAGTACCAGATCAATGTGGAGCTATATACAGGGAGTACCAGTACCAGATCAATGTGGAGCTATATACAGGGAGTACCAGTACCAGATCAATGTGGAGCTATATACAGGGAGTACCAGTACCAGATCAATGTGCAGGGGTACGAGGTGTTTGAGGTAGATATGTACATGAAGGCAGGGTAAAGTGACTAGGCATCAGGATAGGTAATAATAGATAGTAAAATAGAGAACAAGAGTAGCAGCAGCATATGATGAGTGTAAAAGTGTGTGTGTATGTGTATTTGTGTTGTGTCGGTATGCGTGTTTGTGTTATGTGTGTGTGTGTATATGTATGTAGTGAATGTGAAAGTGTGTGGGTTTTGTGTGAGAGTGTCAATGTAGTATGTGTATATAGTGTGTATATACGGCAGGTAGCCTGGCGGGTAGGAACGTTGGGCCAGTAACTGAAAGGTTGCTGGATCGAATCCATGAGATGACAAGGTAAAAATCTGTCGTTCTGCCCCTGAGCAAGGCAGTTAACCCATTGTTCCCCGGGCGCCAAAGATGTGGATGTTGATTAAGGCAGCCCTCCACACCTCTCTGATTTAGAGGGGTTGGGTTAAATGCGGAAGACAAATTTCAGTTGAATGCATTCAGTTGTACAACTGACTAGGTATCACCCTTTCCCTATATAGTCTTGTGAGTGTGCATAGAGACAGTGCAAGATAGGGCCAGTGCAGATAGTCCGGGTAACCATTTAATAAACTATTTAGCTTAAGTCGTTCTATGTGGAAATAGAACCCAGAAAAACATGTGTCATTTTTGGTATTTTAACAACAAAAAAGGTTAAATAAAAAAATATACATTACCAGTCAAACGTTTGGACACACCTACTCATTCAAGGGTTTTTCTTTATTTTGTACTATTTTCTCCATTGTAGAATAATAGTGAAGACATCAAAACTATGAAATAACACATATGGAATCATGGAGCAAACAAAAAAGTGTTAAACAAATCAAAATAGATTCTTCAAAGTAGCCACCTCTTGCTTTGATGACAGCTTTGCACACTCTTTGCATTTTCAACCAGCTTCACCTGGAATGCTTTTCCAACAGTCTTGAAGGAGTTCCCACATATGCTGAGCACTTGTTGGCTGCTTTTCCTTCACTCTGCGGTCCAACTCATCCCAAACCATCTCAATTGGGTTGAGGTCGGGTGATTATGGAGGCCAGATCATCTGATGTAGCCCTCCATCACTCTCCTTCTTGGTCAAATAGCCCTTATACAGCCTGGAGGAGGTGTGTTGGGTCATTGTCCTGTTGAAAAACAAATTATAGTCCAACTAAGTGCTAACCAGATGGGGTGGTGTATCACTGCAGAATGCTGTGGTAGCCATGCAGGTTAAGTGTTCCTTGAAATCTAAATAAATCACAGACAGTGTCACCAGCAAAGCACCCCCACACCATCACACCTTCTCCTCCATGCTTCACGGTGGGAACCACACATGCGGAGATCATCCGTTCACCTACTCTGTGTCTCACAAAGACACGGCGGTTGGAACCATAAATCTCAAATTTGGACTCCTCAGACCAAAGGACAGATTTCCACTGGTCTAATGTCTATTATTAATGTTTCTTGGCCCAAGAAAGTCTCTTCTTCTTATTGGTGTCCTTTAGTAGTGGTTCGACCATGAAGGCCTGATTCACGCAGTCTCCTCTGAACAGTTGATGTTGAGATGTGTCTTTTACTTGAACTCTGTGAAGCATTTATTTGGGCTGCAATCTGAGGTGCAGTTAACTCCAATGAACTTATCCTCTGCAGCAGAGTTAACTCTGGGTCTTCGTTACCTGTGGCGGTCCTCATGAGAACCAGTTTCATCATAGTGCTTGATGGTTTTTGCGACAGCACTTGAAGAAACCTTCAAAGTTCTCGACATTTTCCTGGATTGACTGACCTTCATGTCTTAAAGTAATGATGGACTGTCGTTTCTCTTTGCTTATTTGAGCTATTCTTGCCATAATATGGACTTGGTCTTTAACCAAATAGGGCTATCTTCTGTATACCACCCCTAACTTGTCACAACACAACTGATTGGCTCAAACGCATTAAGAAGGAAAGAAGTTCCACAAATGAACTTTTAACAAGGCACACCTGTTAATTGAAATGCATTCCAGGTGACTATCTCATGAAGCTGGTTGCGAGAATGCCAAGCGTGTGCAAAGCCTCCATCAAGGCAAAGGGTGGCTACTTTGAAGAATCTCAAATATAAAATATATTTTGATTTGTTTAACACTTATTTGGTTACTACATGATTCCATATGTTTTATTTCATAGTTTTGATGTCTTCACTACTATTCTACAATGTAGAAAACAGTAATAATAAAGAAAAACCCTGGAATGAGTAGATGTGTCCAAACTTTTGACTGGTACTGTGTATCTAAGAATGGGATTTGGAAGAATGTGTGATTCCCACAGCAAATTAAACTTTTCTTTTGAAGGGTAAGAAGAGGAATAGTGAAAATGGGTGGAGAGTAGTCGTCTCCCTAAGGATCACAGAACTGAGGGAAGCAGTTCAGGTCTGACAGCAATAGCCAGTAGCCTAAATTAAATAGTTGGAAATGTATTTTTGAAGTCAAACTGTGACAGGTATTGCACTCCCTGCTAGCGATGCATGTTCAACAGACAGGACTACAGTATAATTTCCACCCATAGCGTTCCACCAACTGGGCACCCACTGGTTTAACGAAATTACATTGAACCAATGTGGAATGGACGTTGAATTGACATCTGTACCCAGTGGGCAGCCTCACTATGTGTTCTGCAGCAAATAAAGAGACACTCAAGTCATTCTAAGTAAACACTGACAGAGTAATGCAGGTGGGAAGATGAAACTCTTGTTGATGATGACAGTGGTGCTGTTCAGGGGCAAAATTATGATGATTCTGCAGTGAAAATATTGATATTGTTGCTATGGGGACTCCACAGCCAACAGTTGTTCTATATATATTTGTGGATGGACAAACAGCGTGTTTAGGATTTACCGGGCAAACAAATGTCAACACACTCATCTAATCAACCATCTCAAATAAATCAATAAAGATTCAGATAATAAATGGTTCAAAGTGTGACACTGAAGTAGAAATACCATGAAATGAAACAATGCTGACAGCAATCAGAGACAATAGGCATTTTGTGCCACTAATAGATTTCCTGGTTTTGTGACTAGACGATTACCCAGAACTCTATGGCATAGCTACTCTACGTGTACTGTAGGAACATTGGCAGATACACCTGAGAATGTGATTGTAAGTAATGGATTGACCAGTTCAACTCTGGACATTATGGCATTTCCCAGAAGCCTTTGTAGTTACTGACTACAGTCAAAACATAAGTCAAAGTGCATTACCCTTGGCACTCTACAATGGCAATTGGGCATATTTATATTTAATGACATGTGAACTAGGTCCTTAAGAGAGAGATATCCTCATTCAGGGTGACAGACAGACCATGAATTTAAGGACAAATAAGTTAATTGTCTTCTTTCCTGGGGCTTCCTGAGGAGGGAGGCAGAGAGCCAAAGTAACTTTGGGACATTGCCCAGTGTTAAACAGCAGTAAATCACTTGGAGAAATAATAGGCACAAAATGACCTGCTGAGGAGGCTAATCTACCGTAGGGGGTTTTCTTGGCAAAACAATGTTCTTCTTCGAGAGAAAAACACACGTTTTATTCATGTTTTTTGTGTTTTTAAAAGAGAGTTGGCTCATCTTGGGGACTGGCTCTAACTGGGAGAGAGACAGACAGTGCTGAGAGGACTTGTGTGGATATCACTCACTGCTGCTGTGCTGGCCCCAAAACCCACAGCAGACTGATAGGGCCCCAGTTGGATTGGGGGCCCTGTGTAGAGTAATAGACGTAGAATGAGAAGCGTCACACTCCTACTGTTCCTACTGTTTTTAGAATGGAGACTTGGACTAAAAATGTGGTTTGCTTTTTATTTTCATGACCACCCCCTTTCTCAAACAGCAGCTGGCAAATATGTAGTCTAACAGGGAGGAAAAACATTGTCAGACTCAGAGCTGGAAAGAGGAAAGGCAGCGTTGCAGCACAAAGAGCCCATTCTAACGGTGCGGGTGCCCCTCCACCCTGTGTCACAGTCAGAACACAGGCCGGAAACCAGTGTGCCTCTGGCACTGTGCGGGCCAGGCGGTGGAGGGCAGGGAGGGGCGTCTGGGGGCCCCTGGCTGGCTGCTGGCTGTAGCAGATTTAATGAAACTCTATAGTGAGGTTGTTTCAAAATAAACTCACCCAGCCATGTGGACATAAACAGAACAATGTATATATGGGGGAGGGGAAATGCTTGTTTTTATTTCTCCTGTTTATCTGGGCTGAAATTAATATTGTGCCCCGAAATATGAGCTGGACTCCATTTGGGCATTGCGTCTCTTAGTTTCTACACATGCCTGCTGAGTACTGGCCTATTAAAATTGTGGTTAGAGCCATTCTGGTCTGATTAGCGCCATCATTGTTATTACTAGTGGTAGTAAATTTACGCTGGTGTGACCAAGCTAATGAACCAAACTGGGGGAAGTGTGAAATGTGAATAGTGCTGGTCGTATCATGCCAATCGCTGACCCTGTTAATTTCTTCCACTGCGACTTTGTCAGTGGCTCTGTGTTTGGGACACATTGCCTTACCTTACTGTGTATTTGCAGCCCGGAGGTGGGCCGCCAAGCCACCTGGAGCAGGTATTATTAATGTGGGTGCCAGGAGACACTTAAAGTGCAGCCGCTCTGTCTAGCACAAACACGCCTGTCTGGGTGGAGATCACACATGGACACCTGCCTGACACACACATTGACGGCTCAGCCAGGGAGTCGGGCAGGGACGTTCCAACAACAGAATAGGGAGAGATCTTGCTACCCTGTGTCGGTGCCACTCCTGAAAAACTCCCCCTCATCACACTCTCTCTTTCCACTTGTTCTTTCATGTTTCAAACAGAGAGAGAACCACTGGAATGAAGGGCCGTGTTCAATTCACCTGGGAGGTGGCTAATTGCCACAGCATCAACCGGATACATTGCCTTCACTTACAATCGAACAATGAACTTGGCTGGCCATTCTCTGTAAGAACTAGCATTACCTCTCAGAACATGCTGAGTTTTGAACAAAGGATGATAGCAGCATTTTGAATGAAAAACAATTACTGTAGAGTAGACTGTAGAGTATGTCAGACTAGACGCCCACAGAGAGTAAAGTGAGTTTTAAGCTTGTTGGGTAGTTCAATATGTCCGAGTTAATTAAGAGGCTGGTATATGGTACCAGTAATTCTCTTGAGACTAACTCTGAAATGACCCAGACCCAAACGCAGTGACTAGGCCCCAATAGTGTTGCACTGTTCACTTGGAAAGATTACGACATTTTCATCCCCCAGTGGATAATATTTGTTCCTTTCTCAAGTGTGGTACAAGTCTTTGGGTGTGTCCCAAATGGCATCTTATTCCCTTTATAGTACAATACTTTTGACCAGGGGCAATTGGGCTCTGGTCAAAAGTAATGAGCTATATAGAGAATAGAGTGCCATTCGGGATGCAATCTTTGACTTCCTGGTGCATTACAGTAACAAAACACTGAACATAGGACAGATATGAACTAAAACGGAAAACATGGCGCAGTCGAGGAAATGAGATAATTCTATATTTGGTAACGATTCAAGATGTTATGACATGAATTTTGAAAGACATAATTTAATGTTGCAAGTAATGCAAGTATGCCTGAATGTAACTTCATACCTTCTACTTGCTTACACACACAATATTAATTAAAACACTTTTAGTGTGATATCTGCCACAACCCAATCAAATTCTGTATTACTGTATTAAAGTGTAAAAAAATATAGTCAAACGATATTTAATTACTTGCTACAATGTCACACAGCAGATTGTTCTAATTAATTGCTTTTTATTGAAGATATCTACTGTACTAAAGAGCATGTAAATCTCTTTATTTTCAAAAACTAATAAAATAAAATAATGAAATGTATACAACTGAACTTGGTTAATTTAATGACAAATAAATACCATATGAAAATAGAAAAGTATCAAAATTATTTTAGACAGTTAATTACAAATGATGTGTAATGACAAGACCAAGTGTTATAAACATAGGCCTAACTAAAATCATCCATAATTAAAAAACTTTTAAAAGTTCTGAATTAATACTTAATAGTTCTGAATTAATAATTGATTTATTAAATATGCTAATGGTGAGGCATTTTGATACATTTCTAATATTGAGTAGGAAGGCTTTCCACAGTGGCGCAGCGGTCTAAGGCACTTCATCGCAGTGCTGGAGGCGTGCCTACAGCATTACTCTCCACCTCTGTATCATGTCATAAGGTCATTGCACAAAACGTAACGTAATAAAACAAGCTACTGCCATGTCCCAACTAATCCCGGTCGATTCATGGAAATAACTAAACTGTTCAGACTGAGCTAAGTCAAGAAATATATATTCCTGCTAATGTGAAAAAATGGAACCAGTTAAATGTGTACCTTGAAGTGCACTGCGTTATTCTTGCATTTGGAGTCTGTTAAAAACAGTGCAGTGTGAGTGATAAGTGAGTGAGCTCGTTAACTCAGTAAGAGGTAGGCCTACAAACTAATGGTAAAACAGTGCAGTGTGAGTGATAAGCGAGTGAGCTCGTTAACTCAGTAAGAGGTAGGCCTACAAACTAATGGTAAAACAGTGCAGTGTGAGTGATAAGCGAGTGAGCTCGTTAACTCAGTAAGAGGTAGGCCTACAAACTAATGGTAAAACAGTGCAGTGTGAGTGATAAGCGAGTGAGCTCGTTAACTCAGTAAGAGGTAGGCCTACAAACTAATGGTAAAACAGTGCAGTGTGAGTGATAAGCGAGTGAGCTCGTTAACTCAGTAAGAGGTAGGCCTACAAACTAATGGTAAAACAGTGCAGTGTGAGTGATAAGCGAGTGAGCTCGTTAACTCAGTAAGAGGCAGGCCTACAAACTAATGGTAAAACAGTGCAGTGTGAGTGATAAGCGAGTGAGCTCGTTAACTCAGTAAGAGGTAGGCCTACAAACTAATGGTAAAACAGTGCAGTGTGAGTGATAGGCGAGTGAGCTCGTTAACTCAGTAAGAGGTAGGCCTACAAACTAATGGTAAAACAGTGCAGTGTGAGTGATAAGCGAGTGAGCTCGTTAACTCAGTAAGAGGTAGGCCTACAAACTAATGATAAAACAGTGCAGTGTGAGTGATAAGCGAGTGAGCTCGTTAACTCAGTAAGAGGTAGGCCTACAAACTAATGGTAAAACAGTGCAGTGTGAGTGATAAGCGAGTGAGCTTGCTGAATAAACATGCTTTGCGTTCAGGTTAAAGTGGCGCTCCTGTTTCTGTTCAGCAATTAAGCCGTCTTCTTCGTACATACTGGGTGCTCAAGATGTAATCCACGCTCAGAAATGATAATGAATGACTCCATGGAAAGGGGACTTTGCAATAGGCTATAATCTTATTTTATTTCCATCCTCGTATTAAAGAAGATAACAATTTCCATGAAACTGTAATGAATCCACCCCCGCATGTATTTGCGCTGAGTAACCTTTTGACTTGTTGTGGCTATACACACCAACACAAGCTCGAGAATGGACTTGCTTGGCTGTACATTCTGTGTATTGAATGATGGTTGTTCCATTCTACAGATTTCAGATGCAATCAGGTTGTCTTTTCTTTGACAACTGGGTCGTTCCACCAATTTGTTGCCTTTTGAGAAGAGTAAATTGTAAAAAAAATATATGAAAAAATATGTTGAATTTCACCAAATTTTTACCTTCTCTCATAAAGGGCACATGTTTAACTTCATTTAAAAAAAATCCCATCTCATGAGGTTAAATTTCAAAAATACTATAGTAAGTGCCTATTAACCTCTACTGGATCGGGGTGTCCCTCTAAGTGCCTATTAATTAAGTGCCAAATAAAGTAACAGGCTTGACCATAACAGGTTTGATTATTTCATCTTAAATTAGCCATAAATCCCCTCGTAACTGGGGGAATGGAAGCTTGTGATGTGCAACAGGGAGTGGCAATTGAACGCAAGCTTCACAAAAAAATTAAATTGCTTAAACATTTCAAGCCCCTCTATCTATGGGTAACAGTCATGGAAATAGTACACAATCGTCATACTTTAGTAAAAGTATAGTTACTTTTCGCTTATCACTCACACTGCACTGTTTTACCATTAGTTTGTAGGCCTACCTCTTACTGAGTTAACGAGCTCACTCGCTTATCATGTTTATACATGATATCAATTATCTCTGGTTTCAGAAACACGGTATATGGGCAATTACATGATATCAATTATCTCTGGTTTCAGAAACACAGTATATGGGTAATTACATGATATCAATTATCTATGGTTTCAGAAACACAGTATATGGGCAATTACATGATATCAATTAGCTCTGGTTTCAGAAACACAGTATATGGGCAATTACATTATATCAATTATCTCTGGTTTCAGAAACACTGGAGAACAAGATGATCTATATATTTTCTTCACCTTGAGAGCGACAGAGCATCACTCTTCATTTGAGCTCTTATTTATTGGCAATTGCCAAACAAGCCCCCTGGAATAGCAGGAGTGGTCACACCATTCCTCTTTGTTTTCATCTTCCTGTGTGACTCACGGCAGCATTGTGGCACACTCAACAAGTGGCTCATTACCAGCTACATGTTGACATATACGTCCTGCTTCAAATTGACCTTCATTTTACTACTCACGGTGTAGCTGGTACAGGACTAGGGTTTTCTCACTCTCAATTGGAATAGATCTGTCACTTTCCAAGTGTTTCATAAAACCCCCAATGGCAACTTAAACTCCATGTTCCAAATGTATTTTGATTTGTATTTTTGCGTAGGGTGGCTTTTATTACGGTGGTGGTGGTGGTGGATGCAGAGGCGGAGGGGGAAGCATATCTATTGGAACTAAAGGAAGATCCCAGCAGGCCTCAGCCCTGTGCTGTGAGTCATTCACCTTGAACAAGAACATAGCTGATCACTGAGTCACCATGGGTTACACCCCTCCAACATAGCCCCAGCCCAGTCACACAACCAGTTCTCTCTCTAACAGGCTCCACTCTCTCACAGTCACATACCCAAGCTACCCCACTCCACGTTAAAACAAATCAATGGCCTTTTAGTGGAATCATAAGCCACCGTATCATTCAATATTGTATTCTGAGTGTATTTTAAGGTCCAAATATAATAGAAAGCCAGGTTGTAATACTAGACCCAACACTGCAAATGCGATTGCAAATGCACACACTGCAAATGCAAACACTGCAAGACATGTTTCCGTATCATCAGGCACTTATGATCAAATCCATCATGTACTCTATGTACTGTACGCCTGCCACTAGGCCTATATATCAGGATTTCAATAGAAATGGCATATTGATGTTGTTTCCGTTAGCAATTTCAATCTGTAATGCAGCCAACATCTAGGCCTATATACTGTAGGTACTCAGCTGTTTCTCTGAAAGCTTTTTTTGCTACAGTCATCACCTGGACTCAATACAAACTGTACAGTCTCTGATTGCAATGTGTGGAGACACATATCAGTCTTGAATCACATTCTGATTTCCATCTGAATATACAAATAGAAATACTGAAAACAGCACAAATCCTTGAACCGCCCGCCTTGTCAAACACTCAGCTTTAAATGCCAACCACAGTTTGGAAAATAATAATATTCAAAATTGCTTTTTGGATATCCCTGTCAAGATGCAACCATCAAGTCATTACAGAACTTCCTACTAACCGTATTCATATCCAAGTTCACAAGATGCCTTCATACTGTATAAAACAATTAATTAAAATTATGGGTGGATTAGTTTTTTTACTTGGAAACTCCAGCAGGTCTTTTCTTTGACATCTATGTGGAGCAATACGAGCACCAGACCCACAAGACATTGAAACAATTACATCCTGAACCAAGTTTTCCACATGATGGATGTGGCTATTCCAGTAAGAGACTGGCATCACTCGCATATTTTCCATTTTACAGACTTCGAGGAATTAAGGAGGGAGAGAAATGCAATGACGTGATTTAAGGGTGTGGACAACGGGTGATAAATGTGTTTTTAAGTCACTAACTGTCACTCCTATTAAGTTGTCTCTTTAGTTTTTACTGAGAATATTGTCTGACAAAATAATGACACTTCTGTAATATATATCAATATACATTTTCTAGACCTTTGTAAAACCCATTTAACAGATGCAATACATTGAAGCTGAATACAACATTAGGATAGCTGTATAGTAAAGTGTGAGAACATTTCATAACTGTTGGCTTTGGTATTCCACAAGGAATTTTTATATTTAAAAATATCAATAGTGGACAATGTGGTTCTTTGTGATATGTTTTAATTTAGAGATCACATGCTTGTGAATCATCAAGCCTGGGTAACACACTTACTTAAGCAGAACATCATTTATTCCATAAGAGACGTGTTTTCTGTGCCAAAGACCCAAAATTGAGGTCTGACCAGAAGTTTCCTCTGCTTAGTTGCACTCTTTGACGCGCTGCAAATGAATGATTCTGGGAACTATTATAGAGTCCGAGAAGCACGAGGCTAGGATGAGGAGTTAGCACTACCAAGTAAGTCAGTTTCACCTTGCTGTTCTGTGCTCTGAGACACAGAATCACTATGTGGCACATGGCTATTACCTGGTGTAACAGTTCAGTCAACGTCAAACAGAGTTTAGCATTGGCATGCCAGTTAATGGAGTTTTAAAAAATTTTATCATGAGAATCATAGTAAAGGGAAAGGGGATACCTAGTCAGTTGTACAACTGAATGCATTCAACTGAAATGTGTCTTCCGCATTTAACCCAACTTAATCGACGTCCATGTCATCAACGCCTAGGGAACAGTTGTTATTGGGGGTTAACTGCCTTGCTCAAGGGCAGAAAGACAGATTTTCAACTTGTCAGATCGGGGATTTGATCCAGCAACCTTCTGGTTACTGGCCCAACGCTCCTACCCGTCAACGTATCCAATTCTACCCAGTTTTACAGATCAGAGAAAAACCCAATTCTGTACATGCAACTCTAATGTTTACAATGTTCTTGTCAGAACCAATGTTCCAACATCAAGGGTGTGCTGGCACCAGGAATACAATTTGCCTGTGTGTCTGGGGCGGATCTCCTCTACCTCCCTGTAATGAGAGCTGACTTGAGGAAGAGTACTGCGCTCTGGCTAACGTTACCCTGAGGAACTCTATACCATTCATTATGCATCGACAATAAAGATGAAACAGTTAACTGCCTCTGCGGGGTTGGCACTCTCATGACCACCCAAATGAACGCCAATATCCTGAGTGTTGCAGCTGGTGCACTGTAATCTTAATGATGATAATGGCAATTTCTCATACTATGGGCCGGTTTCCTGGACACCGATTAAGCATAGGCCTGGACTAAAAAGCAATTTTAATGAAGATTCTCCAGTCCATGACTAGGCTTGATCTCTGCCAGGGAAACCACCCAGAGATCCACTCTGAAAACAGACAACTATCATACAATACCATACCGTGATAAGTGGACCCACTCCGACAGCTTGCTACTAATCCACTGAGACAGAGAACATGACATGGGTCCATCCCAAATGGCACCCTATTCCCTATATAGTGCACTAATTGTGATGGGGGCCTATAGGGCTTTTGGACGCAGACCATGTGTTTACAATAAGCCAGGTAGTGCTAATGAAAACCAGGTAGTATGTTATTTTACCCGCTACTCCTCCACTATCTGACACATTTGGAAGTGATAATTTATCCCAGTAACCTAGTGAACCTAACCTATCCGCCTGCCACACAGTAGGCCAGAAATGTCACTGTTCAGACAGCCCTATGGGTAGTTAGTGCACTATAAAGGGAGTACGGTGTCATTTGGGATGCATAGAGAGGAGGAAGGGTGGACATGCTTCATTCAGGTCAGAGAGGCCATCTCAGGTCATTAGGCCTGTCCCTGTGCAGAGATAGACATCTTAACATGTCATCTGAAAGCCCCTCAAGCCCACTCTGTTGAGTGTTGAGTTGTTATACCGTTTCTATACTACTATGATCTCCCACTGTCTCCCCTGTGTCTTCTCTAAACTTTTAACCCACATTTGATTCCATGTCTGTTCTGAAAATCTCAGTCAGTCACCGCTTGATCCCCGGTCCAAACCACACGGTGACTCATGGGGGAAATGAGTGAGCGGTGAGTGGACAGAAACCGATATTAAGTCGGGGGAACGATTTGTGGGTGAGATTCAAAGAAAGAGAAAATGAACTGTAGTACTGGAGAAACGGTTCAGCGAGGAGCCTGGAACGATAAATTGGAGCTGTCAGATGATCATGGTGGTCTGACAAAAATCGCATTTTAATTTAGCTTAGGTTTTTGGGAGAACCTTCAGTATCCTGTGAGGGTATCATATTATGAAGGATAAATGCTGGTGGTGGATCGTTAAAACAAGCTTTATTTTCATTCACATTAAACGAAAAATACATATATTTATTATTCATAAGATAATTACTTACTACTGTATAAGGCACATTATTTTCAATGGCCTTTGTTGGTTTCATATTATACACTTCAAGGTTTTCATTAAATAGTGAATTCATATTTCTTTATACGATACGCAGTGTAGAAAGAATGGCATACTACAAGATCACATTATATCTTGTTATTTGAATATTATCCACAGAATATCTCCAGAAACTTCACATTTAAATAGTCCTGACTAAAATGTATTTTGTAATTAATTTAGAATTAACAATAACTTTCTGTTAAAGTGTGTTACGTTCCAGTGTGTGCTTTTCTATATGGTTATTTTTCCTCTGTCTGTAACTATATGTTTACCAATTTTCTTTTTAAAATATTAATTGAAAGCAGTAACTACCCTCAATGTCCTCTGAACATTTAATAACTCTAGGACCAAGAAAATGTATTTAAAATAGCTTCTGAAGTTTCATAATTCTATGTTCGTTAATGGGAAAATATAGTCATTTTTTCCTGAAAAGTGTTTTGGCGATGAGGTTTTCATCAGACAGCGACGAGAGGCTACTGCAAATTAACTGTAAACCTAAAGCCCTGTTTACACTCTCGCAATCAATACGTTCTCATTTCATCACAAAGGAAGCTAGGCGTAATAGGCCAGGGACATTAGTGAAGAGGGAGAGAGAGAGAGTTATCCTTCAACACTGGGCTTTGTGCCTTAATCACAAAGGAAAGAAAGCAGGCGAGACACCAGTCACTTTAGACTCGTTTTTACACCGGATGTCATATAACTTTAATGTACACAACATTGCTTTGTTCACCTTGCCAGGTTGAGATGTTCAGCTGTAGAGACTAGTCTACGCATTTCAGCTGGCCAAACAAAGGTAAAAGGTACTTATTAAAGGACTACGTGATTCATCATTCTAACTAAAAGGTGATACTACTAAGCGACACACTTTAAACAAATATGACCTATAGACTCTCTGAGCTATAATAGCTAGCTGATATACGAGCTATAGCTGATCAATGGAGCTATAATGTAGTATTAAGAATCACAATCTTGTCGGTTGCCTTAGTGACCAGATCATTATGATGAATGCCTTCTGTACAGCGACAGCGTGGGCGTTCCACTTTGAAGTCAGTCTCTGTGCTCCTTATGAAATTAGGCCATTGTCTGAGGGGTCAACGGAGGTAGAGGCCTATGACTAACTAACTGAGGATGCACAGCTCCACAGAAGCACACACCATCTGGCCATTATCAGTGAGAGCGATGGCCTGTTGATAACGAGGCCCAGCTGTCTGCCATGCCAGACCAGAGGAGGCTCGGGTCTGGGACTGAGTGTGGGAAAACAACATGGTTGTAGCAGCCCTGCCGCGCTTCGCTCTGCTCGGTCCGGGACATGGACAGTGGCCATAACAATAGTCTACTTACAGTGTAGCCCACACCAGCCAGCCATAAAGAGTTGCCTGCCCCAGGGGCATGACTCATGGTTTAAGCCTTCCTGCCTGTGACATGGCCAAAGGAAATCAGATCCACATGCCGAGATATATCCATAGACACATGGCGGCAGGCTCACACGGCAGGCTCACACAACACGCAGACCCTCAGCCCGCTCCTCTACGCTGAACAATCTGTGCCATAGACAATGTCACCAGCGAAACTTGCTATATGCCCTTTTGGCTTGGTGTTTTTGCTTAATATATTCCAATTAGTTTATTCCAATGTAAAATGCCCCTGATCTGGGTCGGGTGCATTTCAAAGAGGTGATCTGGGATGAATGCATTTTAATTTGGTGACGATAGTTGCAGTACAATTCCTGGAAGAGAGATTGCCCAACTGAGTCACGACAACAGATTTTTTTCCTGATACATCTCCATTGACGTAATAACATCGGATCGAGGTTGTCAATGCCAACAAGGGAACAAAACAAAGAATGAGGTGTTCTTTCTAGTCACACTCTGGCTGGTTTCATACCCAGAGAGAACAGGCAAATTACAAGATCTTTTGACTCTGGACTCTGGGTTCTGGACATTGTCATCCTTGAAATTGGTCCATTTCATCGCTATTGTCATATTGGATATTAACTTAGTGCTGTGAGACTTTCCTCTTCATCTTCCCGCTCTCGCTGTACACAATGATCTTTAGACAAATTACATTGAACAACACAAAGTCTTCCACAGACTAACAGTACTGCAATCATTAAATACAAAATGGCAGCTATTTTAGAGAGTATATTCAATGCAGAGGCACAATTATACTTATTAGATTAATGCACCCTTTAGTTAAAACAGAATTCAATTTTTTTTTGTTCATGCAGAATGTAACACGAACAAGTCACCAGGATAATTTCTGAGTAGAAAATCAATCTTCCATGAACACTGTGGATTGAATTTGAATCTGGTGTACACTGGGGTGAACTGAAGACTAACCAGTGTAAAAACAAGTTGCTTGTAATGCAGGATTGAGGCAGAGGGGTCCTTCACCTGTAAAGGTTGCCCTTTACCCACGCCTTTACCCACACTGTACGTGTAGATGCACGATTTGAGAGCCTCCATAAAATATCAAAGAAGTATAACTCGAGGCAGCGAGGATGAAACAAATAAAGTGCAACGCCCGGCTATATCACATTAATAATCATCCACTAAATGCTGTCTTCAAAAGGTATGTCCACTAATCTCTGGTCATTTATTTGGCAGAGTATTACATTCCAATGGAATCTATTAAAAATAAAAGCACATAAATCGAAGAAAATTTAGAGGATGAATGATGATCAACTACAGCTGCCATGTCTGGTTTTGTCATTTGTCATGAATTATAAGGAACAAAGGGACTAGACCTACATTGACTAGACCTATAAGTTTATCTTAACGAGGCCTATAATCAATTTATCTTACTGTGGTTGACATAATCACAGAATATATACCTCAGCGGTGGGGGATTATTAGCAGATATGGTGAAGATATGGTTTCATGAAATTGTTCTACATTCTCATTAAATTATAATACCGTATAGCCTATGTTTTCTACTAAACAATAAGTTTATCTTCAACCTCTGGGTTCAAACATCATCTTGAAGAATGCAGACAGTGTGGTTATGCAGTTCATGAATATTCCTGAGTTGCTTGAATTAATTTATTAATGAAGCACATGATTTTTTCAGATTTAGATTTGTATGGAGAATGCGTTAGAACCAATCTTGATATATTGTTTGCTTTTAACAAAGTCACCACAAACTACAATAAATCTATATAATACAACACAAGAATAAGAACATCAGGAATTTTGACATTTGCAAATAAAACACAAGAGATCTGTTACCTTAAGTTGAAGTTATGTTCAAACTATTATATTAACAAACTTAGATCTTCTACATTAATTATCCATTACCATTTGAAACCTAGCTGATGTTGAAGTGTGAGCCAGAAACAAGTATTGTACTACAATGGAGGTAGTATTCTGTCAGCCAGGGAAGTCAAGGGTAAATTGGTCCAAGTTTAAAGTCGTCAACCCCTGCTATTGTTTGTTCAGCATGGTCTCTTTAACTTGACATGTGCCCTCATGTGAATAATTGTGTTTGCATTTTCCTCACAGTCTTATATTACAACTATAACTTCTCCCACAATAGACAGATAATCAATCAATCAATACAATGTATTTTTTATAAAGGCCTTTTTACATCAGCAGTTGTCACAAAGTGCTATACAGATACCCAGCCCAAAACCCCAAAGAGCAAGTCAGGGTAGCGTCAGCTGGGCGTGGCTAAGACAAATGACACGTCATTCATTGCAATCTTCACCATAATGTTGAAACTTGTCCACTCAGTTTAGCTGCTAATTCCTGACTTCTGCATTAAGGTTGAATATGTCCTTTGAGTAGATGGCAAACAAGGCATTTTTTTCTTCATATAGCTGATAGTGAAGCAAATACTACAAAGGTGTGTATTGTAAACACATCTTTTGATTTATTCCCTCACAGATTCAACATGCATTCTTTATTCATTTTGGTACACTGGATTAGCCAGAAAACAACCACAGTGACATTACATCTGGAAGTAAAACCCCTCAAATGTGTCTACATACTATACCATAGAATGTTTGTGCAATGTTTACACATCAATGGTAGCTATATATTAGCATAGACAGCTGCAGTAACTTCAAAATGATATTAAATCTATTTTTATGACAAAGCGAATTGGACCTCAATATAAACAAAAATAGTCATAGCGGTCTTTGTGGACTGCGGTTGTACACGTCTGCTGGAGCACACAAGCCTCTGTTTAATTGTTTCCATATTGCCAGTCTGCCTTGAAGTTTGATTTTACATTTGACCTCTGCCTTACAATTCACATAATGGAACGTCTACTGTGCTGTGTGTGCACTCAGGCCATGTAAACTCAAGCAGCCACATTTTGTTTATTTATTTAGTGCGTCTGAGCATAAGAGACTGTTGTGATTCTGATAAAGAGCAGCAGTGTGTATCCATGCAGTATAGTTCATTCATTTAGAAATGCTAAAGCAAAGATGAATGCCAATGAACTCTTAATTAATGGGTCAAAATGAGACACAAATTCATGCAGATGTGGATGGCAGGCTAAACTGAATAGAAGGGGGGAGGAATGAATGCTCAACTCAACCCACATAAAAAAATACTATAGTATACTACGGTATAAATACTATAGTATTCACTGTAGTGTTTTTCAGACTTTACTGTAGTATTCACTGTAGTCCACAAAAATAATGCAGTGAATACTGTAGTATACTGTAGTATTTACAGTTAAGTATAGTATAAATAATGTAGTAAAAGAAAACAATAGTATATACTATAGTATTTACTGTAGTGTTTTTGCGGATTGTACTATAGTATTTACTGTAGTGTTTTTGCGGACTGTAGTATACTGTAATCAAATCAAATTTTATTGGTCACATTCACATGGTTATCAGATGTTATTGCGAGTGTAGCAAAATGCTTGTGCTTCTAGTGCTAGTAGTATTTACTGTAGTGTTTTTGCAGACATTACTCTAGTATTTACTATAGTGTTTTTGTTTTATTATTTTTGACATAGAAATAGAGGCTTTCTCCTTTAGGAAACCTACTGAAGAAACACTAAAAGAACAAACCTTCCATAATCTATAAGTAGGTAGAACTGGGGTCTGAATGGATAGTTCAGAGCTTCTGCTCTTTTCTATAAACCTGTAGGGAACACAATATATGGTCTATATTTGGCATGTAGGTTTCTCAGTTATTGGTGGCACAAATTGCGATATGGAGGGAAATGGGCAGGGTATATGCAAATGAAATACTGTAGTACTTACTGTATAATTAAAAAGTGTAGTGTTTTGGCGGACTGTAGTGTTTTTGCGGACATTACTATAGTATTTACAACATTCTATAGTAAGTACTACACATGATCGAGGGAATCTACAGTTAGAATTATATAGTAAGTACTGTAGTATTCTATAGTAAACTGTAATATTTTTTCATGTGGAAAGCAACTCTAAAACGGAATATCTGATGTTAGCGCAGGCAGCCAGTCGTCCATTGGCATGTTACTTCAGACCAACCTACAGTAATGTTACCCATTAAAGTAAAATTAGGGGGACTCACATGACCCCATTCGCTTGATATCCTAGCTGCTACACTGGTCTTAAGTTATCCGCTTAGTTTGAAACTTCAAAGAGACGTCGGAGCATAAGCGCATATTCATCTCTAATTGGGAACAGGATTTATTGAGACTACACTAGTCCCATAACAGCCCGGACTTCGTCTCTGACGCTATTTTAATGTTACCATGATTTCATTTCACAAGCAGTAAGGCCTCCAAATGACACATTGGAAATCGGTTTTGCAAAAAACTGATTCTGCTGTGACCAGGGGCCTCCATCGCAGGGCCCCATGTAGGATCAGTACTGCAACTGTCCCAGTAGCACTGTGTGGTAACAGAACCTCCCTGCTAGTCTGATCAATGTAACAGTTACTAAAAACAGCCATACTAACAATCCTCCTAATAAAATAATCCATAATAATATTGATGGATATGCATGATAATAAAGTCTATCACAGAAGTCTGTGAACATAGGGGATAACACATTCATAGAGTGTATCATCAAGTTTAATTTCTTTGAGTAAAGACAGTGTCAGACACATCAAAAGTTTGTGCTTCTTGTTTATTTCAGAACATTTAGATATCTCACAGCGGTGTGAGATACTGTAGATCACATCATGGCCACAGAAAAATATGTTTTCTCTTTTCTTGCTTTTTCAAAATGACATTTGAACAAAGAGTGCAGTTGTCTGAGCAGCAGTCCTTCCTTGGGAGGGGCTAGGCTAACTGACAGTTGCCAAATCTCCCGCCAACGCAGGGTGGGGTCTGTTCAGGGCTATGAATCATACTGTACATCCATGCACGCACTCACACACACACACACACACACACACACACACACACACACACACACACACACACACACACACACACACACACACACACACACACACACACACACACACACACACACACACACACACACACACACACACACTGACAGCATGCACGACTTCCTTAGCTCTGAGTTTCCTATACAGTGAGATTCAGGTGAAAGTGTTCCCTGTGTTGGTCTGGCAGTCTGTGTCTGGCTGCCTGTCTCAAGTCAAAGATAGGGAATGCGTAGGCAGCCTTTGTTTTCACTTGCCTTCTGGGCAACCTGCCGGACCAAATCCCACATTTTATAGTTTGGTTCTAGACCCCTCCTTTGTCAACCTGTTCTTACATCAATTTGTTTGGTGTTGTCTATTTAAGTCAAATTATTCAGACAAACAGTTATTTGGGATTATAAATGCCTATTCAGGACATCATTTCAACTAGATAAAGTCATAGAATGCAGGGTCAGGTTGACTTTGAAATAACATTTAGTTGTTTATTGTGTAGGCTACGTCAAGCTTTCTTTGTTGCCACAGTATTGTGTACCGGAAAGAACATGCAAAGCAATATGCATCCCAGATAATGGGAAAAAAATGTATCCTGATTTGATTGATTAATGTAGCGCTGTTCCCTAGCAACATAACATTATGCTGTAAATAGAAACTAGTGGAAAAATACTGATACCCCTCATAAGCTCCAGACTACACCTTCAGTTTGGTAGCATTTGTAAATGATTAGTCTTGGGGGGTAAGATAACAGGCTTGGATGTCCTTTTCATAGCAATAGACTGTATTGTCACACATCCTTTTCATGCTCACAGACAACACTTTAAGGTCATGTTAATTTGGCACTCATTACCCCAAAGAAACACAACGTTTGTTTACAAACTACAAATCACTCATTTCATATGATGGATTCCACACAGCCCTTATTACAGAGAGTAAAACACGTGTAGCAATGAGATTACACAGCAGACACAAAAATGGCAGAGCAAGTTGTGCCATAGAAATGGTGTGCTTCTTTGTCCTAAAGAGATCCATATGTATGAAGCGGGAGGAATGCTACATGCTGCCCACTTCACAGAGGAAAGAGGTGCAGCTGGTTGTCATCAATGACGGGAATCAGGATGAAGAGAACCCTCAACTACAGGCCCATGTGTCTACACACACACCAACACCACACACGCAAAGGCAGACATAATTGTATATTCAATTACCACTAGACACTATGACCTGAGACCATATATCTCTATAATCCACGGTGTTTAAAGCCAGAGCTCACCACACACCTACTTATGTATTTAAAATAGAACCACTAGCTGAATAAAATAAACATCCTGAAAATCACCACTGCGTCATAATCTTCTTTTCAAAACACAACCTACTACATGGCTATTTGAAGGTTCGGCTGAGCAGAAAACAGGAGTTTCCTCCCTCCTCTGGGGTTATTTAAGGAAAACTCAGTGTTTCCCCTCCTCTCCATGCAGTTCTGGGTGTGGTTTTGAAACTTCTATGAATGATGTGTATGCCTTTGACTCAGTCCTTAACTTAAAGAGGGGAGGAGGAGCGTACTAGTTGGAGCACAGTTTGAGCTTGGGGTTGCATTGGAGCTAAGGAGCAACTTGTATGATCTGCTGTATTCTCTGTTTAAGCAATGGCTTTAGGATCATCACACTAAGGGCATATAAAGACAATTGGGCTTTAAATCAATCAGAAGTGAAAGCTGGCAGTACTTTTGTGTGAGTAAGACAGTGCTTTTCTTCAATCTTGACATTTCTAGTTTGTGTCTAATGTAGAAATGAATTCTTATAGCAACAGTCTAACTGCGTAAAATAACTTCAAGATGTGTGTTGCAAATGGAAACTATGATCGTATGATATATGCTACAGTATATACTAATTTTCAGTAAGTACTTGGAGGACTTTTTGATCCTTCAGAGCGGTTTGGGTCTCCAGCATGTGTAATGTGCATTCGGTTCTCCCTTGTATTTCCTCTGTAGACCCATACAGGGAATGAATGAAATGTTATCCGCTTTCAGTCGATTTTATACTATTTTTTACATGAATTAAGATAACCTTTTAGATAAACCTATGGTATAACTGATGTAGTACCATATAGGTTTTGAAAACACCTATTATATACTGTATATGACCTGTGGAGGGAAGAGATTCAATAGCAATTCAGTGTTTTTCTTTAGACTTAGAAAGAATGCAAATGTCAATCTGAAGATTAATGCTACATTGAATCAAAGCCAGAAACTTTAGGATTTGACAGTCCCCAATTAATATCTCTACTTATTATTTTATCCTCAAAGGTTAGTTGAGTTATCAATAAAAATATACCAAAAAAGAAAATACTTTTGTCAGTATTCAACATAATGCTGTTGTTTCCCTGTGTACTTTGGACAAGACCACACTTTTTGTTTAGTACTAACAATGGCCTGGAAATTCTATGGGACAAATTTTGTTTCAATGTGCTGCAGATGTACTTGAAATGGGATCCACAACGACTGTAATTTATTTTGCTTTGTGATGGTTGCAATCAGGGAAAGAATTGTACCAACATATCTCTTTTAGTGCACCTCATTCAGAGGATCCCAATCCTTTTTTGTATTGAAGAAAGAAGTCTCATACACCTCCTATATTCAGTATGTGTGCCAAAGTCCTTTTTTGTTATAGCATGCATATTGCTTTAAATCAGAAATTTTTGCATGTAGCCACATCTAACAATATTGCTAGAATCAATTAGATGTGTTTACGTGAATGTAAACCTCCCCTGCTTCGTTGCTTATATGGCTCTCCTTAAAAATGAATCAAATATGAGAGGAGGAAGGAGGGAGAAATAAACAACTAACACAGGCTTCAGAAGTTAGAAGCTGTATAATGAATAAGAAAGACGGGCCATGTGCCTTGCCTTCCAGCTCTCTCTCTCTCTCTCTCTCTCTCTCTCTCTCTCTCTCTCTCTCTCTCTCTCTCTCTCTCTCTCTCTCTCTCTCTCTCTCTCTCTCTCTCTCTCTCTCTCTCTCTCTCTCTCTCTCTCTCTCTCTCTCTTCCCTTTCTCTCTGGTCTGGGTGTTGGTACAGAGTTAGGAAGTAAGCCGACTTTTCTACCTAACATCACTGAATGATTAGAACAACACTTTGGTTCCCTGTGCTGACAGTTGCTGGCCAGTTGGCCATTATACTATAGCAGGGTTCTGGGGTTCTTCAGCTAGCATGATACATCTTACAGAGATTCTCCAGCAACAGTATTTCACTGGAAGAAAATACAACTAACCTACTGTACATACTCTTACTGACTGTAGAGATATATTTTAAAAGACACTGTCCAGAATAAATGTCTTTATGTATATATACCACTACCAAAACAAATATTAATATGGTCACAGTATATGGTTATATACTCACTGAGCTCTGCTCTGAAATCTAACTTCATGTATTATTAATATGTCAATGGAGATATATCTGAACCATAGAGAGTGAACACGGCCTGTACCAAACCTTTATGTTGTCGGTATTATTTTCAATGAGTTCTTATTGGCGGAAAGCCTTGAAATCTGTACTTCAACTGGGCTCATAATAACTTTTTACATTTCATTGTAAGAATCAGGAAATTACACAAATTATCAATATTGAAAATTAATTGATTGAAAGGGAACCAATTCTACAAAAAGCGTCATATTATGGCACAATGTGTAAATGTAATCATACAATATCAGATTATTTTGAAAGAAAATCATTGATGGTCATGAGTAAATGGATATAAAACATAGCATATTGAATAGAATAAATACATGATAAAAAATTACATATCCTCTATCATATTTTTATTTAGATATTGCTTATTTATTATTTGTTTAATCCTAAATAGAAAGAGATAATACATGTATATGTAATTGCATGGTGTTACAGGTGGAATATAGATTTTGTATACTTGATTATCCATGTGTCACAGTTTAATATGGCCTAATGTATAAATCTGATACTAGATTTCATTTTGGATGACAAATCTACAGAATAATCAGATCTTATATTGAGCTAATAAAAAAAAGAAGAAGTTATGAAATAGAAGCATATAGTATATTACAAACTATACATGTATAACTATATAGAATAAAGTTAACAATACCAACACTGTCTAACCCTTACTCTTTACATCAAAGTTACGTTAGCTTCCAAGGACACCATTCCATGCAAAATTATGAAGTAAGCAATATATTGCAGAGATATTTTAGAAGGGAATGCCAAAGAGAGAGAGTGAGAGAGAGAATGAAAGGAGACAGATAAGAGAGGTCGGTAGAGAGATAAAAGTCGATTAGGTGGACAAAGGGAAAGAAGAAAAGAAAGGTCAATTACAGGCGAGGAGCTAGCGTGAGAGGTTTTGTTCTCCAAATCTTGTTTACAGGAAGTCCGCCAAGGTTTAACAGATGGGTGCATTCACAGAAATACATTTTATTGCATTTTTCCAAGCCTCATAAAGTCTCCAAATTCTGCCTACCTTAATACGTGTGGGAAAACAGCATTGTTGCTGCTACTTGTCTTACCGCATCTTTTCGGAAAGTGATATATGTGGGTACTCATGACAGGTTCATTGCAAATTATCACTGTCGCTTTAATTTTTACATTTATTAATGAGACAAAATGTGTAATTTCTATAGAGTTGAGTTTTCCTCTATTTTGTTTGGGCTGCCATGAAAGCTCAGTCATGTCATGCAACACCCAATTGGAAAAGCATGTACACACTTCATCTATTTTATTTCTCTCAAATCTTTTGCATTTTGACTACTTTCTTTGGCAGTGGTAGGCTCTGTTTCGCTTACTTTGGCATGAGCCTGGTTTGATTCAAGTTTGTGTCCTTAAGTGTTCACTTTGGTCTGAGCCTGGTTTGATTCAAGTTTGTGTCCTTAAGTGTTCACCTGAACATACTCACTGGGTCCATGTTGTGAAGTAAATAAAGTTAAGGGTTATTTTGCTTCCTGGGGTTAACGTTCTGTAATACATTTAGTGACTGAAGAGATTTCCGTGGAAGTAATTTGGCAAAGGCTGCTAACCTCAACATAATTATTTTTTGTTTACTCCACACACAAATGTAAAACATCCTAGGGAGTTTGAAATAAATAACTTTGGGCTTGTTTTTTTATGTTTCTGATGATTATGATGATGATCACTACACTGAGTAGACAGGGGTGTTATCTATGAGTGATTAGTGTACATCAAACAATTAATGGAATTATTAGGGGTTCACACAAAGATATGAAACCTAATGTTATTCTTAGATTTTTTTTCTTCTAATTTGGCACACAGAAACTAATGTAAAAAATATTTTATGTGTCCACTTAAACCCCTTAAATCCACTCCACAGTAGCCTATCAACTTAAAACTTGTCATCGCAATAATAATTGACGTCCCTAAGATAAACCACACTGAATTTGCACACTTCACATATGTAATGCTAATGCTCAAAATGATCTTCTCCTTATGAACCATACGTCAGATTCACTCCACATCTTGTATTTAGACTCATGATTGCACATGAAGGAAGATAGTTCCTACAGATAGAGTGCTTGCTTTGTTATCCAACTTACCAAAAGTATGTGGACACCTGCTCATAGGAATATCTTATTCCAAAATCTTGGGCATTAATATGGAGTTGGTCCCCATTTTCTGCTATAACAGTCTCCACTCTTCTGGGAAGGCTTTCAACTAGATTGCTGTGGGGACATGCTTCCATTCAGTCACAAGAGCATTGGTGAAGTAGGGCACTGATGTTGGGCGATTAACTCTAGCTCGTTGTCGGCGTTCCAATTCATCCCAAAGGTGTTCGATGGGGTTGAGGTCAGGGCTCTATGCAGGCCAGTCAAGTTCTTCCACACGATCTCGACAAATGATTTCTGTATGGACCTTACTATGTGCATGGGGGCATTGATCTAAAGCTTGTGTGCAGCTGCTCGGCCATGAATTTATTTTTATTTTTATGAAGCACCCGACGAACAGTTATGGTGCTGACGTTGCTTCCAGTGGCAGTTTGGAACTCAGTAGTGAGTGTTGCAACTGAGGACAATTGATTTTTAGGCACTACAGCACTCGGCGGTTCCAGTCGGTGAGCTTGTGTGGCCTACCACTTTGCGGCTGAGCCGTTGTTGCTCCTATACGTTTCCACTTCACATGCATGTTCACGCCCTGATCTGTTTCACCTGTCTTTGTGCTTGTCTCCCCCCCTTCCAGGTGTCGCCCATCTTCCCCATTATCCCCTGTGTACTTATACCCGTGTTTTCTGTTTGTCTGTTGCCAGTTCGCCTTGTTTGTCAAGCTTACCAGCGTTCGTCCTGTCAGCTCCTGTCTTTTCTCAGCCTCTCTTTTTCTTGTCGTCCTGGATTTTGACCCTTGCCTGTCCTGACCCTTGTACCCTCCCGCCTGACCACTCTGCCTGACCCTGCCTGCCGTCCTGCACCTTTGCTCCACCTCTGGATTACTGAACTCTGCCTGTCCCTGAGCCTGCCTGCCGTCCTGTACCTTTGCTCCTACTCTGGATTTTCGACACCTGCCTGCCTTGACCTGTCGTTTGCCTGCCCCTGTGGTTACAATAAACATTGTTACTTCACAAAGTCTGCACTTGGGTCTTAACTTGATTCCTGATATTAAAAGCACTTACAGTTGACCGGGCAGCTCTAACAAGGCAGAAATTTTATGAACTGACTTGTTCGAAAGGTACCATCTTAGGACGGTGGCATGTTAAAAGTCACTCAGCTCTTCAGTAAGGCCATTCTACTGCCAATGTTTGTCTATGGAGACTACATGGCTATGTGCTAGATTTTATACACCTGTCAGCAACGCGTGTGGCTGAAATAGCCGAATCCACTCATTTGAAGGGGTGTCGACATACTTTTGTGTATATACAGTGTATCTTGTGTCATCCTGTGAACCCCTTTCATTGCTGCACGCAGCTTTTATTATTATTATTTTTTAATACATAATAATTAGAACCATTGTTTTTGTATTGTTAAATCTTTGTAACAAGGATGGTAATATGATCATATTGTTCTGACAACATCCACTTATGTTTTCTGTTGCAAGTTCTATCAAATGTTTTTGCTATTAACAAATTATGAAGTTTCAGATGTTTTAGGTTTGATAAATGTACAAACAGGTATAACACTTGTGATTTTTATGAACATAAGGTTGATGAATAGCAATGTACTTTCTTTCTATTGCCATTTACTCTCAGGAAAGAAGAAGAAAAAAAAAAAAAGACTGTTTTGCTCTGAATTATAATTATAATAGTGTCGGGAACCTCGCAGTTCACTTTGAATGACAGGTATTTCCATGTTAACATAATTTCAAGTTATTGCTATCATGTTGATTTGAGTAGAAAACGTGAAATAGGTGCCATTTAGTATCTCCTATTTCTACTGGAGGTTTGTCTGCCATTTTAGTGGTCTAGTTGGGTGGTTGTTATCTAGCTGTAGGTGATTTTGGCCTGGCAGTCAGGACAGGTCCCTACACTCCCTAGTCGAGCCCAAGGCCTAGTGTTTGAGCCTCTTTGTTCTCTTGTCTCCAACTGAAGTTATCAGTGCTGTTGTTTGCCTACTTCATGGCTCCTCTGAGTGACCCACACCTACCCTGCCAAACAGCCAAAGGCCCACTCTGATCTGCTCACTCCCTATGTCCCGTCTGGGCACAAAGTCAACTAGATCTGCAGCATCAGCCTAGGTCCTGGGAAACCCGCCCACACTTTCCCAATATGCAATGACTCCTTTGTCCGCGGCTGTGTTTCCTCTCCGGCAAGGACACTAATGGCTTCTGACTACGGGCCAGACCAATCACGTGCTGTCCTGTCCTCTGGCCTGCCCCCAGAGTAGATTAGTCGTCTAGACACAACAGCTGAGACTGTGAAAATAATGGGCAATGAAGGAGAATGGTTCTAGCACTACTTAAAGACTAGGAGACGAACTCCATGATTGTCTGGCAGTCAGTGGCAGTAGGATTGTAATGCATGAGCAAATCTGTGTTGAGTGTTGGATTCTAATGCTGGAAAGTGAGGTGCCAATGACTGGTCTCAAATGGAAGTGATTTAGCCTAGAGAGAAAGCTTCTGCAATTCTAGACATGTTTCAGACATCAATCTTAAAAGCGGGTACTATGGGGAAAGAACATTTTTTCATCCAACTTTCATCTAGGAATCTGAAAGCACTCTTAGCCATAGCGTTCATTTCCCAGAAAGATGTGTCAGCAGACAATTTCCATTTTGATCTAGATAGCATTTCGTTGTCAGTGATTTAGAGAGACTGGCCAAGTACAAACTATCCCCGAACATAAGAGTACGACATCAGAAGTTCCCAGAGTAGGTGAGTTCATTAAAGCAGACTAAAGCTTGTTAGCGTGTATCGGGAAGTTTGTACAGTATAAATGTAAGTGTTCTTCGTGAAACTAATATATTATGAAGTGGTGTTCACAGCACAGGGCTGATCTTCATACAGACATTGGGGAGGGATCCTACCAAGGCCATTATCACAAGGCTTTGTGATCTGTCCATAGACTTAGAGCAGCGATACTCTCCAATTTTGTGGACAGGCTTATGAAGTCAAGTAAAATCTTGACATGTTTTGACAATCGACTTTTAGAAGTTGAAATAAGTTATAATTGACTTGTGGTGAAAATAAACTTGCAATAAATAGGTCTCCGTATTATATATACACAGTTGAAGTCGGAAGTTGATATACACCTTAGCCAAATACATTTAAACTCAGTTTTTCACAATTCCTGACATTTAATCCTAGTAAAACGTCCCTGTCTTAGGTCAGTTAGGATCACCACTTTCATTGAATAATGCAAAATGTCAGAATAATAGTAGAGAGAATTATTTCTTTCAGCTTTTATTTCTTTCATCACATTCCCAGTGGGTCAGAAGTTTACATACACTCAATTAGTATTTGGTAGCATTGCCTTTAAATTGTTTAACATGGGTCAAATGTTTTGGGTAGCCTTCCACAAGCTTCCCACAATAAGTTGGGTGAATTTGGGCACATTCCTCCTGACAGAGCTGGTGTAACGGAGTCAGGTTTGTAGGCCTACTTGCTCGCACACGCTTTTTCAGTTCTGCCCACAAATTTTCTATAGGATTGAGGTCAGGGCTTTGTGATGGCCACTCCAATACCTTGACTTTGTTAACCTTAAGCCATTTTGCCACAACTTTGGAAGTATGCTTGGGGACATTGTCCATTTGGAAGACCCATTTGCGACCAAGCTTCAACTTCCTGACTGATATCTTGAGATGTTGCTTCAATATATACACATAATTTTCCATCCTCATGACGTCATCTATTTTGTGAAGTGCACCAATCCCTCCTGCAGCAAAGCACCCCCACAACATGATGTGCTTCACGGTTGGGATGGTGTTTTTCGACTTGCAAGCCTCCCCCGTTATCCTTCAAACATAACAATGGTTATTATGGCCAAACAGTTCTATTTTTGTTTCATCAGACCAGAGGACATCAATCCAAAAAGTATGATTTTTGTCCCCATGTACAGTTGCAAACCGTAGTCTGGCTTTTTTATGGCGTTTTTGGAGCAGTGGCGTCTTCCTTGCAACAATTGTTGGAAGAATTACTTGTGTCATGCACAAAGTAGATGTCCTAACTGACTTGCCAAAACTATAGTTTGTTAACAAGAAATGTGTGGAGTGGTTGAAAAACGAGTTTTAATGACTCCAACCTAAGTGTATGTAAACTTCCGACTTCAAATGTATTTTTTTTGTGTGAAAATGTCTGAACATTACAGCTCACACATAATCTGTCATATAATACATCTGAAAGTCGTTAAATTGAAAATCTGTTCTTTCTTACTTAGCCCCCCCCCCCCCCCTCCCCTCCCAGTTTGAGATGGTCACTGCTGTTAGCCTATATAAAGTAAATCCACCGCAAAGTTCAAATGAAAACATTTTCCATTTCACCCATTATTAGCCCCGGGAGCGGTCAGTCAGTGACGACCAGTGAAGTGTGAAAAGCCGAGAGCAGCGGAAAGAGATAACCGCACGCTGTAAACGATACAGGAGGATTAGTGTTTATTCTGGATTGGACAGTCGTATTTCCTGTTCAAGAAATTACTGTGATGGAATAAATATTTTTAGATGCCATGTTTTGCCCTTTGATTATATTTTTGGACTGCTTGTCCACTGTTAGGGAGGAGACGTCCCCTGCTTCTGAGCTGTGAGAAGTAGGGCAAACCTTTAGTCTCAGTCCATCAGAAATAGCCACTGCTGCTCTCTCTGTATCAAGAGGTCCATGTAGATGACTGTAGCCCCTGTAATTCTATCTGTCTGAGTATTTTATACTCATCTAGGTTATTTTGTGTATATTCTGTGGCAAAGTGAATATACTCAAATTGAGTTAGTCAAATTGAGTTAGTTGTGAGAAAATGTAGTAGTTATTGTGATTCTCTATTCAATCACATATATTTATACAGCACCTTTTTACATCAGCAGATGTCACATAAGCCCAGCCTAAAACTCCAAACAATGCAGATGTAGGACCATGGTGGCTAGGAAAAACTCCCTAGAAAGGCAGGACCCTAGGAAGAAACCTAGAGAGAAATCAGGCTCTGAGGGGTGGCTGGTCCTCTTATGGCTGTGCCCGGGTGAAGAACATAAGAGTACATGATAAAGGCCAGATCATTCTTCAAGATGTTCAAAGATTACCAAAAGGGTCAAATAATAATCACAGTGGTTTTAGAGGGTGCAACAGGTCATCACCTCAGGAGGAAATGGGACTGTGTTTTCCATAAATAAATAGAATGGTTGTCCATGCACAGCACTAGTACTCATCTCTGGTCGTCCTCTGAAGATGCAGTGTATGTTATTTGTTCTTCTGCAAATGTCCACAATCATTTTTCCACCTGGAGAGATGGGTGAAGTCGATGTCAATAGACATCAATTATGGATAGGCTCTGTTGCACAACAACAACAACACCCTACATATATTGCAGTTACTGATACTTTGTTTAATCTACTGAGTCTTATAGGTCTCACTGGGACAAATGTGTAATGATTGAAGGATGGCTAATTATTCTCCCTTTATTTTTTTAATTATTATTTATATCTCTGGATTAATTATTTTCTTTCGCTGTCTTTACAGTAATGATCTCAGAGTTTTAGAAGACTTCCAACATCCTAAAGGTGAGTATGTTTCAACGTGTAGTGAGCTGGACATTAACTTATAAATGTTGTTGTGGTTGATTCCGTAATGACGTGCTAGGTAGTATCTAATTAGTATCTAATGAGTAGCTATTGCATGTAAGCTCATTTAAATGTATGTAGTGCAGTGAGGACCACAATGGAAACAAGTCTTTTGACTTTTTGTGTATATAATCCACTGAAATGTTGGTACATGTATTTGTTGCCTGGTGTGGCTTCTTTATGTATTTTTAAATAAAAACATAAAGTGGCACACATACATCTAAATGACATAATCATTCAGTTTTCATTTCACAGTTTTCATTTGTACTGTATGTATGACTGTGAATATGCAAAATAAGTGAAATAACAGTACTGGTCATATGGTTATCAGAAAGCACGTGGCCAAAGCATGTGGACAGTATAACTACATCCAGTCCAGTGCGAGGTTCTAAACAGGCATGGAGTGTGTGTTTGATCAGGTGCATCAGTGAATGTGAGCCCCCCTCCTACAGAACTGTTCCTCTGTCTGCTATCTGCCGGTCTATATGTCAGTCTCTCTGTCTTTCCGTCAGCCTATCTGTCTGTCTCTCTCTCTCCCCCCCCCCCTCTCTCTCCCCCTCTCTCTTTTTCTCCATCCTACATGGGGCAGCCAGTGGGATTCCTGGCAGAGTGATTTGGTATTGTGTCATAAAATCACATTGCCAGGGATTTCCAACCAGCTGCATGCCACCCACTTCAACATCATCCCCATCCAGGAGCCTGTTGTCTTCCTCAACCTTCGTCCACCGTCTCCAAGCTACATTTTCTGTCAGAAGCTCACCCGGGATGAGGATCATCACACTACTGAGGCCAATGACTCTCATTGTCAGGATGTACTGTCGATAACGGCCTCTTACTTTTCTCAGCATTTTACTAATGCCACAGACAAGCATTATTTTCTACAAATGTGAAATGTTCCATAACATCTAATTGTGGTTTCCCAGTCCCTTGCTCAGTCTCAACACCCCGCTCAGAATTGGTAAATACACTCTAGCACTTTATTCAGGCGGGGATAAACCAACAAGGATATTGTCCATAAGCCATTGTCACCAAATATCTCCACAAGTGAATGTAACTCAATGGTGATCCATATCTGAAAGCTTGTACTTTTTTAGAATAAGAAGAAGAAAAAACGGCAAATGGAAAAATGGATACACAAGAGAAATGGAGGACATCTGGATCTAGTGATACAGGATTCAGAGTTTCCTGAGGTGCAGGACTTAGCCAGCTTTGTGAACAGATCTGTGAAAGCCCATGTTCACAGTGGCTAAGTTCCGCTCCTCAGAGGCCATCTCTCATCAGCAGTGAAGTGAAACCCTGGAAATGATGGAGGGGCGAGCAAACACTGTGGGGAGGGGAGGGGGCAGGCCAGGGTCTCATACAGGAAGGAAACACAGGAAATGTCCCATTGGGAAAACCAGTAACAGTCTAATTGTCCCATTGGGAAAACCAGTAACAATCTAATTGTGAACCATACTCCCATTTTCAATCAGGTTGGTCAAGTCGAGGGGCACGGTCAAAGCCGTTCTAAATAGCTCTGGAATTTAGAGTGATAAACACTCTTCATCATGCTGTGTCTTGGTTGTGTTTCGAAGTGGTTTATTTTTCAGCACAGCCTATTTATCCCAGCATGTGCAATGTATTTGTAACTTCTAAGGAAATGAAATATGTCATTGCATTATTCTTTTTTGCAGTAAGACCTACCCAGTGCTTGTGAAATTTTGAGACTCATTATTAACTACACATGTTGTATAAATAATCTACTGTGACATTGCGGATGTAAGCATTATAATCATGACAACTGCTTGTTGGAATGACTAGTCCACCAGATCACACATGGACTCAGCTGTATGTATGTATATGGACAAAGGAACTGTCCATAATAACTCCCACCACTTTGTAGGTGTGCCTCCCTGTGGTGAAAATGGAGCATTGCGAGTTACGGGGCTCAACCTCCTGTGCCTACTGAGCTGATAACAGTTTGATTTAATGAGCACTGGCTCAGTTCAGCAGAAACCGGAGTTATGCCTATTAACAAAATTAAACATCAACATAATGCGTTTACATAATAATGATAATCAACCAACAGAAAGCAATCAGCAATCAAGGCAGAGAGAAGAAGTTGGTTCACCCCAGTCATCCACTAGATGACCCGAGACCATGGAGGAATACTGCTCCTGTCATTTGTCCTCTAAACAGATTACAGGAGCAGAGTTTTTCCAGATGTATTTTCTACTGGAGCGTCTAGTTTTCTACATCTTGACTTCTACATCTATTTAATGTGAAATGTTTTTTTCTCTGTGTAAGAAAGGCCCAATAAAACAACCAGTCTATGCACTAAGATAAGATTGTATGGTTCCAAAAATAAACTAGTATACATCAAAACTTTGCCGCCCCCTCTTTTTGCTTCTCAAAAGGTTATCATAGAGAAGGCCTCTAAAAGAATCATCAACGGAAATTAAGTGGAGGCATATGCCATCTATCTGTCTTATTTAAGATGGTGTTTGATGACATTAGTGCTCCTTTTTATCCAACGTCATACTATACACTCTTAGAAAAAAAGGTTCTAAAAGGATTCTTAGGCTGTCCCCATAGGAGAACCCTTTTTGATTCCAGGCAGAACCATTTTTGGTTTCAGGTAAAACCCTTTTGGGTTCCATGTAGAACTCTCTGTGGAAAGGGTTCTAAATGGAACCCAAAAGGGTTCTACCTGGAACCAAAAAGGGTTATTCAAAGGGTTCTCCTATGGGGACAGCTGAAGAACCCTTTTAGGTTCTAGATAGCACCTTTTTTTCTAAGAGTGTACGGACAGACAGAGTGCACTGCTGTCTGACTCATAATCTGTCGGCACAACGTGGTCTCAGAGTATTATTCTGTACGTAAATAAGAGACACTCCATTTAGTATGATATGTTTCGTATGGTATGTATTAATCCACCATCCATTTAGTATGATATGTTTCGTATGGTATGTATTAATCTACCATCCATTTAGTATGATGTGTTTCGTATGGTATGTATTAATCCACCATCCATTTCGTATGATATGTTTCGTATGGTATGTATTAATCTACCATCCATTTAGTATGATATGTTTCGTATGGTATGTATTAATCTACCATCCATTTAGTATGATGTGTTTCGTATGGTATGTATTAATCCACCATCCATTTCGTATGATATGTTTCGTATGGTATGTATTAATCCACCATCCATTTCGTATGATATGTTTCGTATGGTATGTATTAATCCACCATCCATTTAGTATGATGTGTTTCGTATGGTATGTATTAATCCACCATCCATTTAGTATGATATGTTTCGTATGGTATGTATTAATCTACCATCCATTTAGTATGATATGTTTCGTATGGTATGTATTAATCTACCATCCATTTAGTATGATGTGTTTCGTATGGTATGTATTAATCCACCATCCATTTCGTATGATATGTTTCGTATGGTATGTATTAATCCACCATCCATTTAGTATGATATGTTTCGTATGGTATGTATTAATCTACCATCCATTTAGTATGATATGTTTCGTATGGTATGTATTAATCCACCATCCATTTCGTATGATATGTTTCGTATGGTATGTATTAATCCACCATCCATTTAGTATGATATGTTTCGTATGGTATGTATTAATCCACAATCCATTTCGTATGATATGTTACAAATCGCAATTTGTACATTATGTTACGAATTTCGCAAAACATACAATATGTTAAGAATTTGCAAAACGTATGATATTTTACAAATTCCAATTTGTTGTGACTAAAGTTAGCTAGGTAGCTATGTGGCTAACGCTAACGTTAGCTAGCTCTAGGGGTTAGGGTTAGGGTTAGGAGTTAAGGTTAGGGTTAAGGTTAGGAGTTAGGTTAAAGGGTTAAGGTCAAGTAAGGATTAGCTAAAAGGGTTAAGGTTAGGGTTAGGGGAAGGGTTAGCTAACATGCTAAGTAGTTGCAAAGTAGCTACTTAACTAAAACTATGAGATTCGAAAATGCAACCTTTGGGTTTCTACACGTTCGCGTTATACACCCCACTCCCCCAACCCTTTCGCTTTTGCCTTAAGTAACCTTCTATCTTATGTAACCATACCAAACATAACATATCATACTAATTTGAGTGTCCCGGATTTACGTTTACTATGCTACGTCTAGTCTGAGACAAGTCTGGTCGGCATCATGACACATAAAGAGGCGTGTTTAGTTTTACAGAGGGGTTAGATTCATCACAGCTGTCTTAACCTCCACACAGTTACATAATGTCAGTTATGAGGCGGCCGGGCTGCGTGCGACTGGATCATATTTTCCTCATCTTCTCCTCATGCTCTGAGAAAAACTAGGGAGTGTTGCCTCTTTGTTGTCATGATATGCAAGATTGGAGCCAATTTTCTGTCTTCAAGTAGAGTAAAAGAACAAACAAGTACTGTACACATACAGTACATACTGTATGGCCGCTCTATGATAACAGTTCATATAGATTGCTGTGACAAGACTCTGAACCATGTTAAATTCAAAGCTATACCTCATGTCCGATACATGATAGATTTTTTCACATAGTATTACAGTAGGGGAGGAGACAGATCATGATGAACCACTAATAAATATGTCATAGTTGGACCTCAGAAGACAACCGTGCCAAAAGTGAAGGGATTATCTGTGATTTACAATTACCTAATAACCCGTCTACCTGGAGATATTGACATGTAACATTTCACTTTGCTTGACACAACGCCTACGGGTGAACTTTCTGAAGGAGCCTTCATGAACAATTATACTCTTTCTCATTTACTGTAGATGTATGGTCGTGTGAGAGGAAAAGTCTAACAGAGGAAGTACTGACATTGGCTTTTTTTAAACTTTTGGGGCAGTGGGGAAATACTGATGATCATACTGATAGATTGCGTATGTCTTTAGTTCAGTAGTTATCATCTAGGCCATACGTGTGCTAGGACAGATTTAATTATCAGACTCACCGGTCGCCACAGAGCATCAGTGACATCACTTTGGCAGAATGATCTTCATTTTTCACAGGGGCCTCAATGTCTAGTCAATATTCTGTACCTGTATTAGAAATTAAATGCATTAAATTTAAAGTGATTGATGTTGTTTACAGCAAACTGTATCTAAAATGCAAGGCTTAAAAGGACAAAGAAATGGTAAATAGGGATATAAATCATTGCCATAATGTGGAAATCCTTTTTTTGTGTGCATGTTAGACTAAACATTGTTTTGACCTGTGTGACTATGCTCTGACCCAAATCAGTATTGCTCTATCCTGTTTTTGTCAGGTTACGATGTAGGGATAAAGTATTCTCTATCCAGTAATTCATGTGTAATTACTGTGTCAGATATTTTTCTGTGTGAATACCTGCGGCAGGTAGGCACACATCTTACCATTAGCTTGCTATTAGTTTTACTGTTTCACATGATCTCACATCAGATTTCCATAGACCTAGCATCTGTCACAGGCTTTCACCTAGGCATCCGAGACTAAAATAGACCAGACGTTTTGAAATGTAGCTTGAATAACAGTATTTTGCACATTTACATCAAAATGAAGGTAATGTATAATTAAGCAATAAGGCCCATGGGGGTGTGATATATGGCCAATATACCACGGCTAAGAGCTGTTCTTATGCACGACGCAATGTGGTGTGCCTGGATACAGGCCTTAGCTGTGGTATATTGGCCATATACCACAAATTCCTGAGGTGCCTTATTGCTATTATAAGCTGGTTACCAATGTTATTAGAGCAGTAAAAATACATGTTTTGTCATACGCGTGGTATATGGTCTGATACAACACTGCTGTCAGACAATCAGCATTCAGGGTTTTAACCACCCAGTTTATAAATGTTAATATAACCATGTACTGAATGTACTTTAAGATCTCTCTATTTCTAATAGACATCCTCACTCACTAGGCAACCACATCCAGTCTGATTTTAAAGTGCCTTTAAAAAGGCCGTTGCGTAATCTTTAAAAGCCACACATTTCAGGTAGAACACGCACGCACATACTTGCATTAAAAGCTTTTCCTTTCAGATTCATTCAAAAAAGTATTGTTTTATTCCTTTAAGTCTGTGAAATAGTGTCCAACAGTCCATGAGTCATGGAATGTGTACAAGGAAGAGATGTGTATAAGAGAGAGTGGTTGGGGGAACATTGTCTCATGTGTCTTCCAAACGGATCTGTACATAAGCATGATCCTGCAATTTTCATTGCCTCTAATGCCCTCTTTTTGTGGCGAGATATCTGCCTCAAGCTATACGTGTAAAGACATATTTCAATATTTTGTTTATGCAAATATTTAGCCTAAGATACAATTAAGGTTGGATAAAACTGACAGCTAAAATGATGGGGATACGATTTATCTTGCTTTTTAACAAGTGTACTTCCCCTTTCCCTGACTGGAATCTTATCATTCTCCTCAAAGATATTATGTTTTGTTCATATTCTTAACCATCGACTGAAATTTATTCCAGTGCTTCAAAAATCTGCGGGCCTAAGTCAATTAAGAACTTACACTTTGTCAGAACATGGTGTGCTTCAGTGAGTTGGCCCAACTAATCACTTAAGCCTCCATAACATTATAGAAGGAGTTTTTGGCAGCTGTATAGGCCTGGTGCCCATTTAGACACATAACCTCTTTTGATCTATCATAAGACAGAACTGTAATGAAGAACAAGTGCCGTCTTTCCTGGTCACAAAAGTGCACTAAAATGAGATTAAGATTCATGACATCACTCTTCTGCATGGGCAATCAAAAATATTCTACTTCTTGTGTGTACTTATGTCAATGAAAAGAGCCTGAGCAGAACCCCTTGGGTTTCTACTGTTTTGTGTGAAAATGCTTTTTCATAGCATCATTTTGGCATAGCGTGCTGGGACTAAACCCATTATAAGACACAGCAGTGAGTCCAAATTAGCTGTTTTTGTTCGCAGGGTTTTGTACGGTTTATTCACACCTCTTTGGGCATCAGGGTGACTCATCGTCTGCGTTGAAAATGGCACCCTATTCCTTATGTAGTGCACTACTTTTTAACCTGAGACCTATGGGCCCTGGGCAAAAGTAGCGCACTACATAGTGAATAGGGTGGTATTTGCAACGCAGCCATTCTCTCTCAGTTTAGGCTCTACCCAAGAAAACATACTCCCTCCTCAGCAGGAGGAGGCAAGGGTAATTTCAGTGTAGGAAAGGATGAAACAGTGTCTGTGCCACCAGTATGTACAGATAGTAGTATAAATCCCCTCGCACAGTCCCCGCAGCCGGACAACTTTCTCATGGCTTCTGGAGGGAAATGCTGTAGGAATGCTCAACCGGTGTCGCTCATTCAGCCGACAGAAACTTTCAACTGGTTTTCCCCATTAAGCAGCGAGTTGGAGTCTGAGCCTTCTCTTGTCTCTACTCCTCCCGTTACGAGGTCTGAGACGCCGAAGCTTCCCACCATTAGCTCTGAAAAATTGAAAACCCTAGTCATTGGCGACTCCATTACCCGCAGTATTAGACTTAAAACGAATCATCCAGCGATCATACACTGTTTACCAGGGGGCAGGGCTACCGACGTTAAGGCTAATCTGAAGATGGTGCTGGCTAAAGCTAAAACTGGCGAGTGTAGAGAGTATAGAGATATTGTTATCCACGTCGGCACCAACGATGTTAGGATGAAACAGTCAGAGGTCACCAAGCGCAACATAGCTTCAGCGTGTAAATCAGCTAGAAAGATGTGTCGGCATCGAGTAATTGTCTCTGGCCCCCTCCCAGTTAGGGGGAGTGATGAGCTCTACAGCAGAGTCTCACAACTCAATCGCTGGTTGAAAACTGTTTTCTGCCCCTCCCAAAAGATAGAATTTGTAGATAATTGGCCCTCTTTCTGGGACTCACCCACAAACAGGACCAAGCCTGGCCTGCTGAGGAGTGACGGACTCCATCCTAGCTGGAGGGGTGCTCTCATCTTATCTACCAACATAGACAGGGCTTTAACTCCTCTAGCTCCACAATGAAATAGGGTGCAGGCCAGGCAGCAGGCTGTTAGCCAGACTGCCAGCTTAGTGGAGTCTGCCACTAGCATAGTCAGTGTAGTCAGCTCAGCTATCCCCATTGAGACTGTGTCTGTGCCTCGACCTAAGTTGGACCTAAAACTAAACATGGCGGTGTTCGCCTTAGCAATCTCACTAGGATAAAGACCTCCTCCATTCCTGCCATTATTGAAAGAGATCGTGATACCTCACATCTCAAAATAGGGCTACTTAATGTTAGATCCCTCACTTCAAAGGCAGTTATAGTCAATGAACTAATCACTGATCATAATCTTGATGTGATTGGCCTGACTGAAACATGGCTTAAGCCTGATGAATTTACTGTGTTAAATGAGGCCTCACCTCCTGGTTACACTAGTGACCATATCCCCCGTGCATCCCGCAAAGGCGGAGGTGTTGCTAACATTTACGATAGCAAATTTCAATTTACAAAAAAAAATGACGTTTTCGTCTTTTGAGCTTCTAGTCATGAAATCTATGCAGCCTACTCAATCCCTTTTTATAGCTACTGTTTACAGGCCTCCTGGGCCATATACAGCGTTCCTCACTGAGTTCCCTGAATTCCTATCGGACCTTGTAGTCATAGCAGATAATATTCAAATTTTTGGTGTTTTTAATATTCACATGGAAAAGTCCACAGACCCACTCCAAAAGGCTTTCGGAGCCATCATCGACTCAGTGGGTTTTGTCCAACATGTCTCTGGACCTACTCACTGCCACAGTCATACTCTGGACCTAGTTTTGTCCCATGGAATAAATGTTGTAGATCTTAATGTTTTCCTCATAATCCTGGACTATCGGACCACCATTTTATTACGTTTGCAATCGCAACAAATAATCTGCTCAGACCCCAACCAAGGAGCATCAAAAGTCGTGCTATAAATTCTCAGACAACACAAAGATTTCTTGATGCCCTTCCAGACTCCTTCTGCCTACCCAAGGACGTCAGAGTACAAAAATCAGTTAACCACCTAACTGAGGAACTCAATTTAACCTTGCGCAATACCCTAGATGCAGTTGCACCCCTAAAAACTAAAAAAATATGTCATAAGAAACTAGCTCCCTGGTATACAGAAAATACCCGAGCTCTGAAGCAAGCTTCCAGAAAATTGGAACGGAAATGGCGCCACACCAAACTACGCAAATTACGGACTCCTCTTTAAATCTGCGTATTCCTCCAAAGCTCAGCTGTCCTGAGTCTGCACAACTCTGCCAGGACCTAGGATCAAGAGAGACACTTAAGTGTTTTGGTACTATATCTCTTGACACAATGATGAAAATAATCATGGCCTCTAAACCTTCAAGCTGCATACTGGACCCTATTCCAACTAAACTACTTAAAGAGCTCACATTCTTTTGGAGAGATTGGAAACCCAAATTGGTCTACACGGACAAGTTCTGGCCTGGTTTAGATCTTATCTGTCGGAAAGATATCAGTTTGTCTCTATGAATGGTTTGTCCTCTGACAAATCAACTGTACATTTCGGTGTTCCTCAAGGTTCCGTTTTAGGACCACTATTGTTTTCACTATATATTTTACCTCTTGTGGATGTCATTCGAAAACATAATGTTAACTTTCACTGCTATGCGGATGACACACAGCTGTACATTTCAATGAAACATGGTGAAGCCCCAAAATTGCCCTCGCTAGAAGCCTGTGTTTCAGACATAAGGAAGTGGATGGCTGCAAACGTTCTACTTTTAAACTCTGACAAAACAGAGATGCTTGTTCTAGGTCCCAAGAAACAAAGAGATCTTCTGTTAAATCTGACAATTAATCTTGATGGTTGTAAAGTCGTCTCAAATAAAACTGTGAAGGACCTCGGCGTTACTCTGGACCCTGATCTCTCTTATGACGAACATATCAAGACTCTTTCAAGGACAGCTTTTTTCCATCTACGTAACATTGCAAAAATCAGAAAATTTCTGTCCAAAAATGATGCAGAAAAATGTATCCATGCTTTTGTTACTTCTAGGTTAGACTACTGCAATGCTCTACTCTCCGGCTACCCGGATAAAGCACTAAATAAACTTCAGTTAGTGCTAAATACGGCTGCTAGAATCCTGACTAGAACCAAAAAATGTGATCATATTACTCCAGTGCTAGCCTCCCTACACTGGCTTCCTGTTAAGGCAAGGGCTGATTTCAAGGTTTTACTGTTAACCTACAAAGCGTTACATGGGCGTGCTCCTACCTATCTTTCCGAGTTGGTCCTGCCGTACATACCTACACGTACGCTACGGTCACAAGAAGCAGGCCTCCTAATTGTCCCTAGAATTTCTAAGCAAACAGCTGGAGGCAGGGCTTTCTCCTATAGATCTCCATTTTTATGGAATGGTCTGCCTACCCATGTGAGAGACGCAGACTCGGTCTCAAGCTTTAAGTCTTTATTGAAGACCCATCTCTTCAGTAGGTCCTATGATTGAGTGTAGTCTGGCCAAGGAGTGTGAAGGTGAACGGAAAGGCTCTGGAGCAACGAACCGCCCTTGCTGTCTCTGCCTGGCCGGTTCCCTCTCTCCACTGGGATTCTCTGCCTCTAACCCTATTACAGGGGCTGAGTCACTGGCTTACTGATGCTCTTTCATGCCATCCCTAGGAGGCATGCGTCACTTGAGTGGGTTGAGTCACTGACGTGATCTTCCTGTCTGGGTTGGCGCCTCCCCTTGGGTTGTGCCGTGGCGGAGATCTTTGTCGGCTATTCTCGGCCTTGTCTCAGAATGGTAAGTTGGTGGTTGAAGATATCCCTCTAGTGGTGTGGGGGCTGTGCCTTGGAAAAGTGGGTGGGGTTATATCCTTCCTGTTTGGCCCTGTCCGGGGGTATCATCGGATGGGGCCACAGTGTCTCCTGACCCCTCCTGTCTCAGCCTCCAGTATTTATGCTGCATTAGTTTATGTGTCGGGGGGCTAGGGTCAGTTTGTTATATCTGGAGTACTTCTGTCTTATCCGGTGTCCTGTGTGAATTTAAGTATGCTCTCTCTAATTCTCTCTTTCTCTCTTTCTTTCTCTCTCTCGGAGGACCTGAGCCCTAGGACCATGCCTCAGGACGACCTGACATGATGACTCCTTGCTGTCCCCAGTCCACCTGGCCGTGCTGCTGCTCCAATTTCAACTGTTCTGCCTGCGGCTATGGAACCCTGACCTGTTCACCGGACGTGCTACCTGTCCCAGACCTGCTGTTTTCAACTCTCTAGAGACCGCAGGAGCGGTAGAGATACTCTTAATGATCGGCTATGAAAAGCCAACTGACATTTACTCCTGAGGTGCTGCACCCTCGACAACTACTGTGATTATTATTATTTGACCATGCTGGTCATTTATGAACATTTGAACATCTTGGCCATGTTCTGTTATAATCTCCACCCGGCACAGCCAGAAGAGGACTGGCCACCCCTCATAGGCTGGTTCCTCTCTTGGTTTCTTCCTAGGTTTTGGCCTTTCTATGGAGTTTTTCCTAGCCACCGTGCTTCTACACCTGCATTGCTTGCTGTTTGGAGTTTTAGGCTGGGTTTCTGTACAGCACTTTGAGATATCAGCTGATGTACAAAGGGCTATATAAATACATTTGATTTGATTTGATTTGAGTGGTGAAGCATCAACCCCTGAGAAATGATGTTGCACAACACTTGTTACACCTATAGCATGACATTTATTTATTTATTAATTAAAAAAATTAACCTTTATTTAAATAGCTTAGTCAGTTAAGAATAAATTCTTATTTACAATGACGGCCTACCCCGGCCAACCCTAACCCAGACAATGCTGGGCCAATTGTGCGCTGCCCTATGGGACTCCCAATCACGGCCAGCTTGGAATCGAACCAAGGTCTGTAGTGTCTTAGACCGCTGCGCCACTCGGGAGCCCGTTACCTCACAGAATACAACACTTCCTTATTCACCACTTTTTTCTACAAACAACAATATTCATGTTTTAGTAGTCATTCATGTATCTGTCATTCTTCTGAAGATAGAATTTTATCGATTTTCCAGTTAACTTGAAGTACTAGTAGACTAGAGGAAGTGAAGTGGTCATACACTACACTAACTAGCTTGAATATTTCAAAGTGACATTTCAATGGGTGTGGTCATTTCTCTAGATATCCTCTATACCTGGACTATACGCCTGAATCAGTAAGAGAGTGACTCACACACACACACACACACAGACACAGACACACACACACACACACACACACACACACACACACACACACACACACACACACACACACACACACACACACACACACACACACACACACACACACACACACACACACACACACACACACACACACACACACACACACACACACACACACACACACACACACGCACACACACACACCCTGCCAAGGCCAACGTAGATGCCTACTCCAAATGGCATGACGGGAACAACAGATCTTGGATGTGACCACACATTACTGCTGTTACTTAGGCTTTCTTTCCATGACTGCACTGACGTCCTGGCACATCCTCTCAGACTGTGCTCACACCCTGTGCTCACACACAACCCACAGCCATCATAGCATCCCAAATGAAAAACACTACATCTTATGCATGGACTGTTTCTGACTGACTGACTAGAGTGAGTGAGTGGGTAGGTGAGTGAGTGGGTAGGTGAGTGTGTGTGTGTGTGTGTGTGTGTGTGTGTGTGTGTGTGTGTGTGTGTGTGTGTGTGTGTGTGTGTGTGTGTGTGTGTGTGTGTGTGTGTGTGTTTTAAAACTGCAGTGAAAGAAGTAGACTTTTTGATGTTGCTTCATAATCAGGGACTCTAAATCTTTCATCACTGTCATCTAGAAAAAACAGCAAAGGTGGTGGCAGAGGTGGGATTTTAGTAACATAATCTTCTCTTGGATCTTTAGAAAGATATTGTGCTAGACAAAGAAGAGTTAGAAACTTTTAACCCTTTTATTATTATATAGAATTAAGATGCCATGACAACTTTCCATCGATGATGATCATTAATTCTAATCACTGGTAACATTGGGGGTGGGGGGGGTGGGTGGGGTGGGGGGGGGGGAGTTTGGCAGAAGCAGTGTAAATATTTGCCTGTGACTGAGTTACAGATCACACACACATCTACAGGTCATATGTAATCTATACACATATCTACCATAACATAAATGCAACTTACTTCATTTACAGTCATTATCATTAGTTTTATGAATGGCAAGGAATAAAACAGGGCTCCATTTGTTGAATATGAGATTCATCAACCTCATGTTATTTATTTGTGTATTCAGTGAATTTGGTTTGCATTAGAGAGTGTGTGCTTCGATGATCAGAGTGGTTGAGCGTCATTCTGAGCCATGCTAGCCATAATTACATAGCATCAAGTTGATGTTAAATGAGCATCATAGGGTCTCCAGGTTCAGCTGCAGACATGGAATTATGTGGTTTCTGACAATAAAAGCAATGCATTAACAAGTCTGGGGGCTGCATGTTTTTATTGGACACACTTGCAATCAACTGCACTAAATTTGTTTACCTCCACCTTACCCAACAACCTAGACCCCCTACAGTTTGCATATCGCCCCAACAGATCCACGGACGATGCAATCGCCATTGCACGGCCCACTGCTCTAACCCACCTGGACAAGAGAAATACCTATGTAAGAATCCTGTCATCGACTACAGCTCAGCCTTCAACACCATAGTGCCCTCCAACCTCACCACTAAGCTTAGGGCCCTGGGTCTGAACCCTCCTTGTGCACTAGGTCCTGGACTTCCGGACGGGCTGACCCCAAGTGGTGAAGGTAGGCAACAACACCTCCGCCACGCTGATCCTCAACACAGGGGCCCCTGTACTTCCTGTTCACCCATGAATATGTGGCCACGCACGTCCCCAACTCAATCATCAAGTTTGCTGATGACACGACAGTGGTAAGCCTGATTACCAACAATGACGAGACAGCCTACAGGGAGGAGGTGAGAGCACTGGTGAAGTGGTACCAGGAAAATAAATTCTCCCTCAAAGTCAACAAAACGAAGGAGCTGATCATGGACTACAGGAGACAGCAGAGAGAGCCCGCCCCCATCCACACTGACGGGCCGCAGTGGAGAGGGTCAAAAGCTTCAAGTTCCTCAGCATGCACATCACTGACGACCTGAAATGGTACCTTCACACAGGACTCAACCACAGGAGGTTGAAGAAATTTGCCTTGGCCCATAAGACCTTCACAAACCTCTACAGATGCACCACTGAGAGCATCCTGTCGTGCTGTATCACCACCTGGTATGGCAATTGCACTGTCCTCAACTGCAGGTCTCTCCAGAGGGTGGCGTCTTCAGCCCAATGCATCATCAGGGGCACACTGCCTGCCCTCCAGGACATCTACAGCACCCGATGTCACGGGAAGGCCAAGAAGATAATCACGGACCTCAGCCACCCGAGCCACAACCTGTTCACCCAGCTACCATCCAGAAGGAGGAGCCAGTACAAAGTACAGGTGCATCAAAGCTGGGACCAGCTTTTATCTCAAGAAGTTAAACAGTCACCACTAGCCAGTCTCCGCCCAGTACCCTGCCCTGAACCTTAGTCACTGTTAGTAGCCGGCTACCACGCAGTACTCTACCCTGCACCTTAGAGACTGATTTTCCCTATATACATAGTCATTGAACACTGGTAACTTTAATAATGTTTACATACTGTTTACCCACTTTATATGTATATACTGTATTCTAGTCATGGCTTATCCTATATAATACTGCTGTACAAACCTTTTCAATTCATATACTGTCCATACTGTCTATACACACCATTATATATACAGTCAAAAGTACTCATTCCAGGGTTTTTCTTTATTTGTACTATTTACTACATTGTAGAATAATAGTGAAGACATCAACACTATGAAATAACACATATGCAATCATGTAGTAACCAAACAAGTGTTAAACAAATCTAAATATATTTTATATTCTTCAAAGTAGCCACCCTTTGCCTTGATGACATCTTTGCACACTTTTGGCATTCTCTCAACCAGCTTCCTGAGGTAGCCACCTGGAATGCCATTTCAATTAACAGGTGTGCCTTGTTAAAAGTTCATTTGTGGAATTTCTTTCCTTCTTAATGCATTTGAGCCAATCAGTTGTGTTGTGACAAGGTATGGGTGGTATACAGAAGATAGCTCTACTTGGTAGAAGACCAAGTCCATATTATGGCAAGAACAGCTCAAATAAGCAAAGAGAAACGACAGTTCATCATTACTTTAAGACATGAAGGTCAGTCAATACGGAACATTTCAAGAACTTTGAAAGATTCTTCAAGTGCAGTCGCAAAAACCATCAAGCGCTATGATGAAACTGGCTCTCATGAGGACCGCCACAGGAAAGAAAGACCCAGAGTTACCTCTGCTGCAAAGGATAAGTTCATTAGAGTTATCAGCCTCAGAAATTACAGCCAAAATAAATGCTTCACAGAGTTCAAGTAACTGACATGTGTCAAAATCAACTGTTCAGAGGAGACTATGTGAATCAGGCTTTCGTAGTCGAATTGCTGCAAAGAAACCACTACTAAAGGACACCAATAAGAAGAAGAGACTTGCTTGGGCCAAGAAACACGAGCAATAGACATAAGATCAGTAGAAATCGGATGATCTCCGTATGTGTGGTTCCCACCATGAAGCATGGAGGAGGAGGTGTGATGGTGCTTTGCTGGTGACACTGTCAGTGATTTATTTAGAATTCAAGGCACACTTAACCAGCATGGCTACCACAGCATTCTGCAGTGATACGCCATCCCATCTGGTTTACCCTTAGTGGGATAATCATTTGTTTATCAACAGGACAATGACCCAAAACACACCTCCAGGCTGTGTATGTCACGAACATCATCAGGGAAATGACCGGACCAAGGTGCAGCGTTGTGAGCGTACATTTTTCTTTATTAAGAATGTCGCCAACAAAACAAGAAACACCAAAAACGAACGTGAAGCTTACTAGGGCTTTACAGGCCACTAACAAAGACAACTACCCACAACTAAGGTGGAAAAAACAGGCTGCCTAAGTATGATTCCCAATCAGAGACAACGATAGACAGCTGTCCCTGATTGAGAACCATACCCGGCCAAAACATAGAAACAGAAAACATAGAAATAAAGAAACTAGAATGCCCACCCTAGTCACACCCTGGCCTAACCAAAATAGAGAATAAAAGCCTCTCTATGGCCAGGGCGTGACAGTGTAAGGGCTATTTAACCAAGAATAAGAGTGATGGAGTGCTGCCTGGCCTCCACAATCCCCCGACCTCAACCCAATTGGAATGGTTTGGGATGAGTTGGACGGCAGAGTGAAGGAAAAGCAGGAAACAAGTGGTCAGCATATGTGGGAACTTCTTCGAGACTGTTGGAAAAGCATTCCATGTGAAGCTGGTTGGGAGAATGCCAAGAGTGTGCAAAGCTGTCATCAAGGCAAAGGGTGGCTACTTTGAAGAATATAAAATATATTTTGATTTGTTTAACACTTATTTGGTTACTATATGATTCCATGTGTGTTATTTCATAGTTTTGATGTCTTCACTATTATTCTACAATGAAGAAAGTGGTATAAATTAAGAAAAACCCTGGGATGACTAAGTGTATCCAAACTTTTGACTGGTACTGTATACATACAGTATATATATAGCAAACAAAAATTAAAAAATATAAATGCAACATGCTGGTTCTGATATTTCTTAATTTTTAACTTTTGGATTATGTGTCTATTGTTTTATATTGTTGGCCGCCACATGTCTATTCTGGCCAGGCTATGTTGTGATTGAGTCTAATCTACCTATAATCTAGACTCATTAGGTTTTCATCCATTAGTTGAACTCAGGGAAATATGTTTTCATGGTCTGTAACCTGGCCAATCTGTATTAGCAAATCAGTTTAAACACTTGTTAGGCCTAATGCAAAACCGAAAGACTCATTTAGCCTTTTCAAAGCCCCCTACAAATGAAAGAGCAAACTGTTACAGTTTTTTACCAAATTGTCCAATGACTGTATTTTCCCACAAGCTGGGTTAAATGGCAGATAAAGTAACTTTTGCTCTTCCCGTAAAATTGTGTCACTTATCCTCCATCCACACAAATCAAGGTAATGATGTCCTCAGTCAGGTCCCAGGAACATCTTGGGGGGAAGGCTGGGCATCGAAATAAATGGTGGAAGGTTTCAAGCTCAAATCATTGATTACACTAAATAACATGAGTCACAGTAACAAATTGTTGAATTTGATTTGAGAGTCATAATATATTAGGGTGACCACATTTAAAATACCAAAATGCAGGACAACAGGATGTTATTGTGGGACATTCGCCGGACAGTTTAGCCTACATTAATACAAGTATTTGGCAGTTTTGGGCGGATGATACTTTTTGTGGACTATTCAGCTAACCATCCTAAAATCTCAAACGAAATTAGGTGGTGTTTTTATGTTATGTTGAATGCTGATGAATCATTACATGATCTTCCAAGACTGATTCAAATTAAATCACATTTTATTTGTCACATGCGCCGAATACAACACTGGTTCTTACCTATGTACAAGCCCTTGAATATAACTTTCCTAAACGAGCACAATGCACCATTGTGAGAAGTGGCGGATAACACTGTATACATTCATTGGTCATTTCAGAGGTTAAAAAAAACATGCCATGTAGCTGGCCGGCAGCTAGATGTTCCAAGGTGGTAGCTAGCTACTGCCACACTGTGGTTATGCATGTCATTGCATCATACACCCATATTTAAAATGGGAAATGCAAGCAATATGTGAAAAACGACATTAGTTCAAGTGAATGGTTTCTATTAAAGGTACAAAATAAAAGACTACCACATACTTATTCAAATGGATACGACACCTGCAATAATGAAATGTTTTTCTTCTATTTGTTTTTATGGCTAGAAGGGATACAGCTTTGGTCAAATTAAAGTCAAAAGTTTGAGTTTTTTTGCATTTTGGCTAACCTTAATCTAATCATCTCAACCTGCTATGTTATTTATCCTAACCTGACAGTGCTGCGTAAATTCTCCTGACCTGCTACGAAAATTCAAATCTGACATTAATTTGACAAAAGCTGGAGTCCTTTTAGCCATGACGACGTTTACGTTACAACCGTGTTGCCAATCTTGCCGAGCAATCTTGTCACAAGAGGACCACAAAGGAAATACGTCCTAGACTTTATTGCGTGTTATCCTATATGATTTTACTCATGTGCATATGACATGGGTGTCTTTTTAAAGTTTTATGTTTGCTTGTTTTTCAAATTATCGAATTAGGTAAACAAGCCTAAAACTAAACATCCTTGCCCACGACCAATGAGCATCGCCTTTTTCTACTTCCGCTGGCGTGAGACGACTTTCAAATCTTTGGCGGTTGACTGGCGTTTGATAACTTTTCAACATATGTCAACTGCTTACACGAATTAACATGGATTCAACTATGGCGAACCTTCTTGTTGGGCTTTCAGTCAACATCCAAAGAAGCGACGGTAAGCTGTGTAGCTAACATTTTTATTATAATGTTACCTTTTTATTTGACTAGGAAAGACATATTGAGACCTAACATTGGCTAGGTCTCTTTTTCAAATGTGCCCGCAATACAACCAAATATACACGTTACGTTAAGGTGGTTAGCTAGCGTTAGAAAGTTAGATTTGCCTCCCACATGATTTTGCTTCTTAGTTAGCAAACATTAACGTAAGTTATGCATTTGGCTGTTATTTGTTATATTAGCTACAGTAGCTAACTTTTTTTGTGTGTGTGTAAGTCAGTTACTGTACAGGTGAATGAGTTGAACACAGCTAACGCGTTAGCCGAATTTACTCAACACAACGTTAACTGCGAATAGCTAACGTCGTTACCTGTGTGGTTGTTGATTTACAGTAACTAGCTATTAGTCTGTCATTATTCCAGGTAACGTTACCTACTGACTTTAAATAGTTAACGTTAGTTATTGTAGTTACAAAGAAACAAGATGGCTAAATACTTTAGTAAATTTAGCTAGGTACAGTAGTTGACTTAGCTAAGGTTAGTTGGATAGGATAATGATGAAGTCATCCGTTGATTGTTTCTTTTAATAGTATAACGTTAGTTAGCTAACGTTACCCTTTTGTAGAAATGGTTGACTACCGTTACAGTGGAGTAGCTAACGTTGGTCCAGGCAGGGCATTGCACTTTGACTAAACTCTACGGTGAAGGAAGTTTCAAATGAACTCCACCAACTTCTTCCCCGGTGGAGTTTAGTCAGCTAGGCATTGGTGTGAACTTGCTAACAGGTGGTGTAAAGTGACTGATGGCTGAATGTGTTTTATAGGGCGAGTGCATCCTGCAAACGTCAAAACTGTTGATTCCACAACATCTATTGTAAAGGTTGAATGGTTTGAGAAATCTGTATGCAGGGGAAAGGAGGTAAGTGGTTCAAGAGTGCCTTGTCTATGTTACAGAGAACAATTAACTTAGTGCTTTTAATCTTGACTGATGCATTTTTGGGACCATATCAACAGTGGACTAATGAACAAAATACTAACATATTTCTTTGAGTGAAATATCCCCTTTTATACTAGTTTGAGTGACATGTAATACGTTTGGATTCATGTAAGCGCTATGCTATGTGCTGCAAGTTTTTATTTTTTATAAAGAAACTGATGTTTGTTGACATACTGCTGCTATTCCTGTCTTTTAGCTCGAAATGAATGAATTATGGTCCCTGAATGAAGAGCTTTTTGAGCACATGAAATCCGCTACTACACCTGCTCCTCCAGAGAAGGTAAGCATACTCTAGGGGTGGGCCTAGGAACTTGAGGTTCAAAGTGTATTACATTTGAAAGTTGATGGTCCTAAAGTCAGGAACAATGTTGCTTACGTGTGTGATTTTATTTTCTCCAGAAATATGAAAGCCGTCTCCGTTCATCCAGGATCCCTGCTCCTTCCAATCGTAAGTGACTTATCTTGAGAAGTTATTATGCTTAGTTAGAACAAGTTTTTTTCTGGGGGGGGGGGGTAGAAAATACTGTGAATTCAGCAAAAAATTTGTTTAGTTTATGAAATCTGATCAAGTATTCCCATGAATAAAAAAAGAGACGTGATTGTGTCTGTATGAAAGGTATGAAATTATTGTTCTTTTCAAATATCTTTTTGGGCTTAGTTGCGGACAATTTGCAGTGAACTAATTACTGTAATTATGTTCCGGCACCCCACCATTCGCCCTGACAAAAATCAGCCTGCGGCTGAATCTAGTTGCCTACCCCTGTTTTAGTGGTGTGTGTGAGATGGTTAATTATGGATATTTCCTTCATACGGTTCTGCTCAAGTGGGTCCTCCTGAGGAGACAGGTTTGCATGCAATGCATGTTCCTCTCTAAACAAATCATATGCTAAATCGCATTATATGAGATGGAATCCCATATAGGGCTGTTTTCCTCAGTTATACCTTGATTTGAAGATAAAATCACATAGTGGAACTGCCCTTGTGGTGGGACAGTACGTAATCTGTACATAAATAATTGATGAACTTTTTGGTATGTAATGGCTACCAATCATGTACAGAGAAGACCTATACCATACTGTTTACAACTAGAATTCCATTTTGTGACAATAGGTTCCAAAATATGTCTTTGTTCAATATTATATCAGCCTACTGTGGTTGACACTATATAGACATACACTGAGTATACACAATATTAAGAACAGCTCTTTCCATGACAGACTTACCAGGTGAAAGCTATGATGCCTTATTGATGTCACCTGTTAAATCTACTTCAATCAGTGTAGAGCAAGGGGAGGAGAACAGTTAAAGAAGGATTTCTAAGCTTTGATATAATTGAGACATGGATTGTGCATGTGTGCAATTCAGAGGGTAAATGGGCAAGACAAAAGATTTAAGTGCCTTTGAACTGGGTATGGTAGTAGGTGCCAGGCGCACCAGTTTGTGTCAAGAACTGCAACACTGCTGGGTTTTTCAAGAATGGTCCACCACCCGAAGGGTATCCAGCCAACTTGACACAACTGTGGGAAGCATTGGAGTCAACATGGGACAGCATCCCTGCGGAACGCTTTCAACACCTTGTAGAGTCCATGCCCCAATGAATTGAGGCTGTTCTGAGGGCAACAGGTGGGGTGCAACTCAATATTAGGAAGGTGTTCCTGATGTTTGGTATACTCCGTGTATTTGTACAGTAAAGTGACCCTAAGCAGTTTTGTTAAGGGTACTAGCACTCTTTCTAGTTCAATGCATTCCACAGAGGGCCGAGTGTCTGCGGGTTTTTACCTTTCAATTAAGACCTCGACAACCAGGTGAGGTTGTTTTAGGATCCTCATTGTTGCGAAAGCAGCAGCTACTCTTACATGTGTCCACATGAAATATGACTTAATACAGAACATTATTAGACAAGAACAGCTCAAGTACAGAACTACATACATTTAAAAATGGCACACATTGTCTACATATCCATACCTACACACTATCTAGGGGAGAGGCATTGTGCCATGAGGTATTTTGTTAAAAAAAAATATATATATATTTTTAAACCAGGTTTGCTGTTCATTTGAGCAATATGAGATGGGAGTTCCATGCAATAATGGCTCTATATAATACTGTACGCTTTCTTGAATTTGTTCTGGATTTGGGGACTGAAAAGACCCCTGGTGGCATGTATGTGTGTCAGAGCTGTGTATAAGTTCACTGTAAACAATTTTGAATTTTCCACATGTTTCTTATATAAAGAAGTGATGCAGTCACACTCCTCAACTCTTAACCAAGGGAGACTGGCCTGCATAGTATTTATATTAGCCTTCTGATTACAATGAAGAGCAAGACGTGCCACTCTGTTCTCGGCTAGCTGCAGCTTAACTAGGTATTTTCTTTTCACCACATGACTGGACAATAATCGAGATAAGACAACTAGAGCCTGCAGGACTTGCTTTTTGAAGTGTGGTGTCAAAGTTGAGCATCTCTTTCTTATGAACAGACCTCTCCACATCTTTACAACCATTGAATGTATATATTTTGACTGTGACAGTTTAAAATCTAAGGTAACACAAACTCAATTTGTTCAACAGAGGGGAGATCCTTACTAGAGGAATTAGTGACCTTAATTCATCAATCAAGTACAAGGGTGGATCGAAAATTCGCGGACACTTGGCTCTCCATGGAATGAGTTTGACCATGGCGTATGGCATGCCTGATTCGTCCAGCTAAAATTGAACACATTGAGAAGTAGTAGTGGAAAAGGAACTGGCCAGCTGTTTACTAGGCCTACATTGAAATCATGATATTTATATGGTTTAGTGTCTAGTGCAGTGGTGGAAAAAGTACCCAATCGTCATACTTGAGTAAAAGTAAAGATACCGTAACTTCTTATGGCTGCAGGGGCAGTATTGAGTAGCTTGGATGAAAAGGTGCCCAGTGTAAACTGCCTGCTCCTCAGTCCCAGTTGCTAATATATGCATATTATTATTAGTATTGGATAGAAAACACTCTGAAGTTTCTAAAACTGGTTGAATGATGTCTGTGAGTATAACAAAACTCATATGGCAGGCAAAAACCAGAGAAAAAAATCCAAACAGGAAGTGGGAAATCTGAGGTTTGTAGGTTTTCAACTCATCGCCTATCGAATACACCGTGGGATATGGGTCCGTTTGCACTTCCTACGGCTTCCACTAGATGTCAACAGTCTTTAGAACCTTGTCTGATGCTTCTACTGTGAAGTGGGGCCGAAGGAGATGGGAATGAGTAAGGTCTGCCATGAGCTGACCATGCGCGTTCACATGAGGGGGCTCTGTTCCATCGCTTTTCTGAAGACAATGGAATTCTCCGTTTGGAACATTATTGAAGATTTACGTAAAAAATATCCTAAAGATTGATTCAATACATCGTTTGACATGTTTCTACTGACTGTTACAGAACTTTTTGACATTTTGTCTGATTTTAGTGAACACGCTTCGTGACTTTGGATTTGTTTACCAAACACGCTAACAAAAATAGCTATTTGAACATAAATGATGGACATTACCAAACAAAACTAACAATTCTTGTGGGAGTCCTGGGAGTGCATTCCGACGAAGATCAGCAAAGGTAAGTGAAGATTTATAATGCTTTTTATGACTTTTGTTGACTCCACAATTTGGCGGGTAACTGTATGGCTTCCTTTTGTGGCTGAACGCTGTTCTCAGATTATTGAATATTGTGCTTTTGCCGTAAAGCTTTTTTGGAATCTGACACAGTGGTTGCATTAAGAACAAGTTTATCTTTAATTCTATGTAAAACGTGTCTTTCATCAAAGTTTATGATGAGTATTTCTGTTATTTGATGTGGCTCTGCAATTTCTCCGGATATTTTGGAGGCATTTCTGAACATGGCGCCAATGTAAACTGAGGTTTTTGGATATAAATATTAACTTTATTGAACAAAACATATATGTATTGTGTAACATGAAGTCCTATGAGTGTCATCTGATGAAGATCATCAAAGGTTAGTGATTCATTTGATCTCTTTCTGCTTTTTGTGACTCTTAAAATGGTGTGAAATACTTGTATGCTTGAGGAATTTTAATTATGAGATTTCTGTTTGAATTTGGCGCCCTGCACTTTCACTGGCTGTTGTCATATCGATCCCGTTAACGGGATTGCAGCCATAAGGAGTTTTAAAGTACTTTACACTACTGGCCTAGTACTCTGGACGGTTCTGACTTAGAATATGTGGACAAATACCTAGGTGTCTGGTTAGACTGTAAACTCTCCTTCCAGACTCACATCAAACATCTCCAATCCAAAGTTAGATCTAGAATTGGCTTCCTATTTCGCAACAAAGCATCCTTCACTCATGCTGCCAAACATACCCTAGTAAAACTGACCATCCTACCGATCCTCGACTTCGGCGACGTCATTTACAAAATAGCCTCCAATACCCTACTCAATAAATTGGATGCAGTCTATCACAGTGCCAACCGTTTTGTCACCAAAGCACCATATACTACCCACCACTGCGACCTGTACGCTCTCGTTGGCTGGCCCTCGCTTCATACTCGTCGCCAAACCCACTGGCTCCAGGTCATCTACAAGACCCTGCTAAGTAAAGTACCCCCTTATCTCAGCTCGCTGGTCACCATAGCAGCACCCACTTGTAGCACGCGCTCCAGCAGGTATATCTCTCTGGTCACCCCCAAAACCAATTCTTCCTTTGGCCGCCTCTCCTTCCAGTTCTCTGCTGCCAATGACTGGAACGAACTACAAAAATCTCTGAAACTGGAAACACTTATCTCCCTCACTAGCTTTAAGCACCAGCTGTCAGAGCAGCTCACAGATTACTGCACCTGTACATAGCCCATCTATAATTTAGCCCAAACAACTACCTCTCCCCCTACTGTATTTATTTATTTTGCTCCTTTCCACCCCATTATTTCTCTCTACTTTGCACATTCTTCCACTGCAAATCTACGATTCCAGTGTTTTTTACTTGCTATATTGTATTTACTTCGCCACCATGGCCTTTTTTTTGCCTTTACCTCCCTTATCTCACCTCATTTGCTCACATTGTATATAGACTTATTTTTCTACTGTATTATTGACTGTATGTTTGTTTTACTACATGTGTAACTCAGTGTTGTATGTGTCGAACTGCTTTGCTTTATCTTGGCCAGATCGCAATTGTAAATGAGAACTTGTTCTCAACTTGCCTACCTGGTTAAATAAAGGTGAAATAAAAAAAATCAAAAGGATGATGAACAAGAGTTATTAATCATACAAAGACTACTTAATTCAACTGTAGTGGTTAAGGTGTTAGGCTAACTGTACTCTTCTACTCAGTTCCACTTCCTAGAAAGTCCATACGGCAGACATGCTTGTTCCGGGCCCCTGCTCCAGTCTCTGAACCTCCTAAGACTAAACAAGACTTCCTGTCTTCAGAGTATCCAACCTCTGTCCTCAAAGCTTCTGGTGGGGGTTGCTTCTCATTTTGTGCTTTCTGATTTCTTGCCTATCCCTTATATGCTGCCCCCAGATCTGTTTGTGCTCTTTCCAACTCCATTGCTGTCATTGTCGAGTGACAGGGAGTTGGCATGACACAAACCGACTCGTGCTCAGGCTATGTTTCTTACTTTCATTCAAATAATGAATTCCATTACCCTCAATTTTTTCCCCCTCTGTCTTCTTGATATTCAACATGCTTCATTTTCCAGGTGTGCCCAACCGAGAGGGGAAGAGGAACGATCAGAGACAGACTGTTGTCCTGCCACCAGTCAACGAGACCAAGAGTGTCTTAGTCACCTCAAGTGAGCTTTAGGAACTTTGAGTCACACATCACTGTTTATCGCTCTGGACATGTATTCATAAATAGTTTTAGAGGAGTGCTGATCTACGATTAGTTTTGCCTTATAGATCACAATTAAATGAACATTAAATGGACTGGGGGACATGATTCTAGACTCTGAGATGCCCCGCTATTTTCGTGAGCATCATTCATCACATTTGATATCTTCTCTCTTTCAGACAAACGGAGATCCGTGGTACCCACAGACATGAGCAAACCAGTGAACAAAAGATTGTCCCATGCAGTCAAGAGTTCTGACATGGTGCCCAAGAAGGGAAAGGTATGAGACATTGTATAATGTTTACATGGTACTATTGTCCTGTGGAAATTAGCTTTCGTGAAGATGCAGACCCAGTAGGTCTATAGCTAACTTACCGTCAATTCCTGCAATTCATTTCTATTAGAGATGCACCGACATTACATTTTTTAACGATATCCGAAATTTTTCTTGACAAAAAACAGATACCGTTTTTCTTTCTTTCAAATAACAAGAAATTAGTGGCTTTTTTAAGCATTCTAGTACCGTTAAATAGTTAACACACACGCACATGGACACAGAGGTCTAAAGCACTGCATCTCAGTGCAAGAGGTGTCACTACAGTCCCTGGTTCGAATCCAGGCTGTATCACATCCGGCCGTGATTGGGAGTCCCATAGGGCGGCTCACAATTGGCCCAGCGTCCTCCGTAAATAAGAAATTGTTATTAACTGACTTGCCTAGTTAAATAAAGGTTACACACACACCACACTGACCAAAAAGTTATTTTGTTGGCATTTACATATGTCCCCATTACCAGTAAAGCATCATCAAGACCTATTTCTTTCACATACTTGCTGTGCTGTTTCATTCTCACATTCTCAACCAACAATGTTTTGTCCAGAATATGACTGCACATCACATACTAATTTAACACGTTCATACATTTTTTTACGTGGTTATTACACATTGATTACACATTTCATGTCACATCATTCATCGATACGTATGCTATGATGCTGGTAAAGTTGTCTCGCGCACCATCAGTGCTAGTCAAAAAAAGAAAGCTAGCTAGCTCATGGATGCAAACAATGTTCTTCCTCAAACATAGCAAAACGACAATCTGTTTCAGTAGCGATAGTTAGCTAGCTAACTATATAGCTAGGTATCATCTAAAATAACCCTAATTTATAAGATTTCTTATTTGATTAATGGTGTTCAGACCCATCTATGTGAAGCTACCCACAATAAGAATTAGCCACAATGTGGACTTTGCGGTTAGCCTTCAAAATAAAAGTATGTCAGAGACAGTGATGCAAATGAATACAAATAGTATAATTATGCCATAATTGAATAGATTGTGCTAAACGAGGTTGGAATGTTGTATAAAATCAGCAAAAGACAAATTGTTAAGTTGACAAATCTGAAATCACGCTGGTTGTATTATACTTTGGATTTGCATTGGGGGCATACTTATTTCACTGTACAGCCTTACCTATGGATTGTGGATCAATGACATTTAAAAAAATATAGATGTATTTAACGAGGCCAGTCAGTTAAGCACTAATTCTTATTTACAATGACGGCCTAGGAACAGTGGGTTAACTGCCTTGTTCAAGGGCAGCACGACAGTTCTTTACCTTGTCAGCTCGTGGATTCGATCTAGCAACCATTCGGTTACTGGCACAACGCTTTAACCACTAGACTACCTGCCGCCCACTGGGGTATTATACTTTTGAATTGCATTGGGGGCATTCTTATTTCACTGTACATCCTTACCTATGGATTGTGTAATAATGACCTGGGGTATCAGTCTACTCCGTGACACCCAGAGAACAGTAGCGTCGTAGCTCTTATTGCGGGACTCTGAAACAACTGTGAATGGAGCCACATTTATTGTCAACCTTTGTGTATTGAACACTATTCCAGAGGAAAAACAATACTGCGTGGATGTTTTGGAGCCTGATAACTCAGGAGTACGTTGGGAAAAAATATATTGGGTATGGACTAGACTGATACCTCATTTCATTGATCCCCAATCCTTAGGTAAAGCTGTACAGTGCAATATGAATGTCAATACACACAATAGGCTGACTGGGGAGGTGATTTCACACAGTCACAGTCTCGCGATAAGAGCTACAACGCTAATATTTGTGTAAACTCTTCACATTAGTGTTCTGTGGGTGTCACTGAGTAGACTGATACCCCATTTCATTGCTTCACATTCAAACCTTGTTTAACATTATCTAGTCTAAATATGGCATGATTCCACCAATTGTAACCTTCTGCATCACTTTCAAATAGGTACTTTTTTATTTTGAAGACAAACCGCAAACGAAACTATTGTGCCTAATCCTTATTGTGGCTAGCTATACAACACGGTCTGGTTGAGCCTCACTAGCCAGGTGAAGCTAGCTGGCTGCTTATAACGTTAGCTTTGGGCAATCGGGTTAAGTAGCTGAAGTTCAATTTCAATAGGCAGACAAGTGGCTACCTAGCTAATACTTACTCACAAGGATTCCTAAATCATTGCTAAGAATAATGAAAATGACTGCAGTTTCTACTGGTCATTGTTTTCAGGCTGGTTGTACTGGTGCTAGCTAGGTACCGAGCTAAAGCTAGCTAGCTACCCCAGAAGTTGCAGTCGAGCAAATAATGCTTTATTACCAACACAGTGTTGTAAACACATCATTCGTGGCCGGTATTTGCTTGTTTGAAGGCTTTGTACAGCTTTGACAGTGCTACTGATAGTAGTGGTGGCGCTTGGCTTGCACGTGCCAATTCAGAACACACAACATTCAATAATAGAACTGTGTTATTTGACGTGTATATTTTTTCACACGCAAAGACCCAAACGGCGTTCCATATGGTGTGAAGCTAATAGCAGTGACGCAATTACTGTGTTACTCCAGTAGGAAAACATCTGGAAAAATAGCACACTTGGTAGTCGAATCAATTTTTATTTGTCACATACACATGGTTAGCAGATGTTAATGCGAGTGTAGCGAAATGCTTGTCCTTCTAGTTCCGACAGTGCAGTAATATCTAACAGGTAATCTAACAATCCCCAACAACTGCCTAATACACACAAATCTAAAGGGGTGAATGAAAATATGTATATGGATGGCCGAGCGGCATAGGCAAGGTGCAATAGATGGTATATAATACAGTATAATACAGTATATACATGTGATATGAGTCAATGCAGTTGCATTACCAGGCGGTGATACAGCCTGACAGGATGCTCTCGATTGTGCATCTATAAAAGTTTCAGGGTTCTGGGTGACAAGCCAAATTTCTTCAGCCTTCTGAGGTTGAAGAGGTGCTGTTGCGCCTTCTTCACCACACTGTCTGTGTGGGTGGACCATTTCAATTTGTCTGTGATGTGTATGCTGAGGAACTTAACTTTCCACCTTCTCCCCTGCTTTTCTTTCAATGTGGATAGGGGGTGCTCGCTCTGCGTTTTCCTGAAGTCCGTGATCATCTCCTTTTAATTTTTTGGACGTTGAGCGAGAGGTTGTTTTCCTGACACCACACTCACCACCTCCCTCCTAGTGTGTACCGGTGCTCGACCAGTCGCGAAAGCCAATATCACTCATGACCGAGAACGGTTGATTGTCAAGGGCAATGAATTCCATTATCTTGGTTAATGGATTTCGCCTTTGAGTTGTCTCGCTTAAATGTTCTTACTCTTTCAAATGACTGCTCGACTTGTTGGCTGCTCGATGCACACATCAGACATTGTGGGCTAGGTTAGGAAAGCTGTGTTGCGCAAAATTTTACGTGGTGTCATTACGTCATATGCCTACATTAAATAGGTATGCACGTCAGCTTTGACATCAGTTTTCCACATCGGTGTTAAACTAGTGAAAGCATTTACTAAAATATTTTTAAATACTACAGACACACCAGTTTATCACTTTTCTTAAACATGTAGTTCTGCTTCCTGTAGTTTGGAGACACAAACCGACCGAACAAGCAGTTTTACCAGATGATTGAAGACTTCAGAGAGACCTTGGAAGTATTTCCTTTATCTCCAACGGATACGGTAAGATGAAGAACAGGTGTTGAAATGCGGAAGGTCATTTATAATTATTGCTAATATTAGAGAATGTATCTTAAATTATTATTTTTGGTCAACAGGTTGAAGCTCATAGAATTTGTGTGTGTGTTCGCAAGCGTCCTCTCAACAATAAAGGTATGCTTAATTGTCTGAAATAAGTACGTTTTAACTCACTCCTTGTATCATCACGCTGCATCTTTGGTCCATTCTAATGTTGAGTTTCTATGTGTGATTGTCTTAGAGGTGACCAAGAAAGAAATTGATGTGGTGACTATCCCTGGTAATGGAACGCTGCTTGTTCATGAACCCAAGCAGAAAGTGGACCTGACCAAATACCTGGACAACCAGGTCTTCCATTTTGACTACTCCTTTGACGAGTCATCCACCAATGACTTAGTGTACAGGTATTACGTTCTGTTCAAATACCGTTTGCATGTATGTTCTCGTTATGAAGTTTGTTGGGTGTATCAACATTACTTGTTTTTGCAAGACAATCACATACTTGTATTTCTTAATGATAGGTTTACCGCCAAGCCTCTTGTCCAGACCATCTTCGACGGAGGAATGGCAACTTGTTTTGCTTACGGCCAAACTGGAAGTGGTAAAACTCACGTAAGTCTTTCCCTTTACCTGTCAGGTTGACACTAGCAATTTTTTCTCATGTAAAATTTGTGCCCATCTTTTACCCTATTTAGACAATGGGAGGAGACTTTTCAGGGAAGAGCCAGAACAGTTCCAAAGGGATCTATGCCTTGGCAGGTAAATTATTGACTACTTTCTATCAGCATCAACATTACAATATTGGCTTAGTTATCCTTTTTGATTGTTTTCTGGAAATATTTTGATAGATATTTCTGAGGTCACTACTAAAGAATAGATCTTTCCACTTCACATTTTAGATGTTTTTTTTGTGTACGTAAATGTTATACATGACCTTTACTTAGGCCATACTTCCATGATGTCTTTCAGTGTCTTGTAACTCCTTGTTCCTTTTACTTGTTGTTTAGCTCAGGATGTGTTCACCCTTCTGAAGCAGAGGAGATATTCCAGTCAGGACCTGTGCCCCTATGTGACCTTTTTTGAGATCTACAATGGCAAGGTGAGAAGGAAGCGCTTGTAGTACTCCTCAAGCAGCTTGGGGATTTGGTTTTGTTGTTGGTGGAGAATCCATCATAATTGGAACAAATGTTTAGACTCATTTTAGATATGACTAAGGCTCTGTCCCAAATGGCAACCCATATAGTGAACTACTTTTGACCAGAGCACTACTAACACACTTGGCTTCCCATATGCAGGTGTTTGATCTGCTGAACAAGAAGGCCAAGCTGCGAGTGCTAGAGGATGAGAAACAACAGGTCCAGGTGGTCGGCCTGCAGGAGATGTACGTGTCGTGTGCGGAAGACGTCATCAAGATGATTGAGATGGGCAGTGCATGCAGGTACATATGTTTTGACTCCACCCGGAGTATGTTCAGTGAGGTGAAACATTCAAAATGTTAGATATACATGGAATGAATAGAGCTGACAGGATTCCCTATTCTTCTTGACGCACAATCATATCTTGTCAACACTACACATTTCCACCTGAATGTTCTGGAACATTGCGCCCTCCTGAACAGACCCCTGGTTTTCCCTCGCTCTGTCTAGCATGTGTGTTGTCTTCCGTTCCTGTTTTGTATTTTGACAAATAGGAATATCTCATCTAACTTTAGCATACTAAAGCCCTATAGAGTCCTTCAGGATGCAACTTATTTTAATGTGTTAGCAACTAAAGTAAGTGTGTAGTGATTTATTTGTGACGATGATTTGCTGCATCTTTCGCAGGACGTCCGGCCAGACGTCCGCCAACGCCAACTCGTCTCGCTCCCACGCCATCCTGCAGGTGATCCTGCGGAGGAGAAACCAGCTGCACGGGAAGTTCTCCCTGGTGGACCTGGCGGGGAACGAGAGGGGCACAGACGTCAGCAGCAACGACAGACAGACCCTGGTAGAGACGGCCGAGATCAACCGCAGCCTGCTGGCTCTGAAGGTGAATACATCTACTGTCTACAACTACTAGCCCACTGTTCTTCTATTTTTCACTCATTAGAAATCCTTTTACCTGAGATGTATTCATTTGTGTACACACCGTAGCAAAATGTTTTGCAACAGAAAATGGGAGCAGGTGTTTCTAATTGGACATGTTCAGTTACTCCCTCTGTTGCAGTCTGTTTTCTTCTGTTTTGTGCCTAGTGAATATGACCATGATCATATAGCAGGTATGAACCACCTGCATACCACCTGTATATACAGCAAAAGCCCTCATAAATGTGTAGGCAATGTCAAGATTATCAATGTAACAATATCTTGTGACTTCAAAATAAAAGTATTATTTGAGAATATACACTGAGCAGCTTATTCTGCAGGGGGTTTCTTTCTAAATGTAACTAAGTTTAGAGCTGTGAGCTGCAGCTCCTCACTCATTCTAAGCCAGGCGTTTCCAAACTTTTTGGGCCCGCGACCCCATTTTATTTATATATATCTCAATCAATCAATGAATGTATAATAATAAATAAAGTAATCAACGTTTACTTTTTTTAATTGGTGCTATTATTCTATTACAAATCAGTCTGACAGTACTTTTGACAGTATTTCAATCTGAAGGAGGTATGGTTTGAAGTGACTGAAATGCATCAGAAAGGTATTGGGATCGTCAGGCAATAATGTGTAGAAAATATATATATATATATATATATATATATTTTACCCTGTCTGATTTAGTGCCTGGTCTTGTCCACTCTGACCTCATGAATCCTTTGGCTTGTGGGCATTGTGGAAGGAAAAAGCAGACTCCTACGTGTTCCTGAGAGTCGTGTCTTTCAGTGGTGGGGGTCATAATACTTTGTAGTTTAAGCTGTTCAAAGGATAGAGCCACATTTTGTAGGAAGAAAATCACTGTTTATTACAACCGCATCTAGTGGCTACCAGAGGTTACTAACGTAACCCTGGTTCTATGGACAAAGCTTTATTTATTTTTTTTAATTTCCGTTTCTCTTGTGGGGGGTCGCGACCCCTAGTTTGCAAAATGCTGGTTCAAACCCTACTTTCTCCCTCTCCCTGTAGGAATGTATTCGCTCCTTGGGGATGGACAGCCACCACATACCCTTCAGGATGAGCAAGCTGACACAGGTGCTCCGAGACTCCTTCATCGGAGAGAACTCCAGGACATGCATGGTAAGGCTTAACTCCTCCTCTTTGGGCTTTAGTTTTAGAGGCACAATCTGAAAAATGGCTTATTATTAGCTACTAATGGTTATGGGGAGCAGGTAGCTGACTAGTGGTGTTTATTCACAGCAGTCTGATTTGGGGGTACAAGCTATTGGCCAGTCTTACACTTTTTGCCATGATGCTCCTATACTGTCCACATCTAAGTGATGGGAACAGGCCGTGGCTGGGGTCCCTGATGATCTTTTTGCCCCCCCCCCCCCATGGCGTTGCAGGTGTCCTGGAGGGTAGGCAGTGTGCACCCAAGGGTGCGTTCGGTTGAGCATACTATCCTCTGTAGCACCTTGCAGTCCGCGCCGGTGTAGTTGCCGTACCAGTGTGATGCAGCCCGACAGTATGCTCTCGATGGTGCTCCTGTAGAACACTGCGAGGGCCCATGAAGACAGGCCACATTTTTCCCCCCAGCATCCTGAGATTGACGAGTCTTGCCTTCACCACGGTGTCTGTGTGGTTTGACCATTTCAGCTCCTCGGAGATGTCAAGTTCCTCGGCGTACACATTTTTGATAGTCTCCATGGTGGCTCCATTGATGAGGAAGGGGGCGTGCCTAGCCTTGTTTCTCTTGTCCACAATCGACTCCTGTTTGTTTTTCTGATGTTGAGTAGATATTGTTTACCTGGCACCACGCCGTCAGAGTACTCACATCCTCCCTGTAGGCAGTGTTGTCGCTGTTGGTAATCAGGCCTACTACTGTCGGGTCGTCAGCTAACTTGATGGAGTTGGAACTGTGTGAGGCCACTCAGTCGTGGGTGTACAGGAGGGGACTAAGGTTGCACCTTGTGGGACCCCCGTGTTAAGGATCAGTGTCGAAGAGAGAATGTTGACTACCTTCACCACCTGGGAGTGGCACGTCAGGAAGTCCAGGACCCAGTTGCATAGGGAGGAGTTCTGTCTCAGGGCTGTGAGCTTTGTGGGAAACTTAAGAGGGCACTATGGTATTGAATGCCGAGCTGTAGTCGATGAACAGAATCCTCACATATTCATTCCTTTTGTCCAGGTGGGTTAGGGCAGTGTGCAGTGCAATGGCATTTGCATTGTCAGTGAATCTGTCGGGTGGTTGGCGAATTGGGGAGGGAAGAGGTGACGTGGTCTTAACTAGCCTCTTGAAGCACTTCATGATGGAAGTGAGTGCTACGGGTCGCTAGTCATTCAGTTACTTTCCCTTTCTTGGGCACGGGGATGATAGTGGACATCTTGAAGCAGGTGGGGGTAGCGGCCTGAGTTAGAGAGATTGAAAATGTCCAAAAACACAACAGCCAGCTAGTCTGTAAATGCTCTGAGGGTGCGGATAGGGATGCTGCCTGTGCTGGCAGCTTTGCGAGGGTTAACACGTTTGAATGACTTACACATCCTCTGTGAAGCCCGTAAATATGTAGCCCTCGTTGTCCTCAGGCACTCTCCTTGTCGTCTTAGTCATCATTGTGCTCAAAGCGTGGGGAAAAGAGTGTCTAGCTCATCCGGTAGGGTGGCGTTGGTGTCCGTGACGTGGCTGGCATTCTTTTTGTAATCTGTGATCGTTAGGAGCCCCTGCCACGTCCGACCCGCTGAATTGCTCTTCCACTTTGTTCCTGTAACCTAATATCGGCTGTAATGTTTTCTTATGTTCCAGATTGCTATGGTGTCTCCTGGAATGGCATCATGCGATTACACTCTCAACACACTACGCTATGCAGACAGGTACACTCAAACCCATGAATGGATAGTAAGTATCTTGTTATTGATTTTCAGTGGTAAATGTTTCTTATGTATTTTGGTCCTTGTCATAGAGCAAAGGAACTGAATGGGACATCCAGGGTGAATGATGCTGATCTTCCCAAGAAGATTGATGAGATGGAAGTGGAGAACAGCTCCTCAGAGGAGGTGAGATCAAAATACCTTGGCTGTGATAAAATAGTACTTTTTGGTCCACCAGCCACTGGCAGGTAGTTTAAAACATCGACTCACCACTCAATAAAATGCAACTAAAAGGACACCTACAAAACACAAACGGACGAGGATGCTTTGTAATGTTTCTAAAACAAATATATTACTACTAAGAAGTAATGTTGTATATTGTTTTCATTTCATATTTTTTGTGATGTGACTCTTAACCAAAATATCAAAGATGAGACAACTGTTCACCTGCTCCTTTAAGGTTGGGAGGTTACCATGGTTAGACATGTTTGTGCCTGTGAGATTGTCTGATTAGGAGCAGCGTTGTCTTCTCTTCCCTAGCAGTTGAAAAACAACCTCGCTTGTGAACGGAACTATTTTAAATAGCCAGGAAACACAATACAAAGTCTCAGTTCAGTAGACTTTCATTTCAAGTACGTTTTCAGCTTTTATGCCTCTGCGCAGCTCTAAACATGCTCACGGCCCCCAGGCAGTGTTGCAGTGCGAGGTGGGATAGGCTATAGGATTCGTATTTTGGCTTTGTGCGATTTTATTTGATCAGCTATGACACACAACTGCAGATATACTTTGAATACAGCTATTGCAGCATTTATTTGACTATAAATGTGATGTTGTTTTTATTCACAAAAGCGAGTGAAGTGCTCACACAGTGGAGCCCTGACCACCTTACCCACCAATGCCAAATTTTACCTGCATTTTGCAGTGGCGTTTGTTAATTTTAGACCCTGACTAGGAAGTGGGGTGCCATTTCAAATACATCCTATTAAGTTGCTTGTCACAAGAAAATGTACTTTTTAAAGAGATGATACTAGATACTTCCTGGTCTTTAGTCTGACATAGTATCAAGTGGACATTAGTGATGTGTTCAAGAATATTAACTCGCAGTCTTGTTTGCAGGACTCCATTGTGCCCATGACCGACATGTATGAGGCCATCTCCCAGGTGTCTGAGCTGGAGGAGTTAGTGCATGAGGAGTTGACGGTATACCTGTCTTTTTTCTCACCTCGTCTTAAAGGGAAATTACACAATTGTTCTACTTCATATTCATCATCTCTAGCACCACCCCAACATCAATGTATGTGAAAATGGTGCATTTCTATATTTGTAGTAAAAAAAGATATGTTTTTCCAATGTCATCACTGGTGTGCATTGTGATTTTAACCAATGGAGAGTAAGTATTGCCTACTAAATGGTTGTCATTGGAAACGCTTATCTTTTTTTGACAAAAAAAGCAACGCGCCATTTTCACATTGTGCTGCAGATGAATATGAAGTTGAGAATGTGAAATTTCCGTTTTGTATTTATTAGGGATCCCCATTAGCTACTGCCAAGGCAGCAGCTACTCTTCCTGGGGTCCAAACATATTAAACCACTTACATTACATATAAAACAAAAGCTAAAATAGTACATCATACAACATTAAACCACTACATATCTACAATACAAAATGTTTAATGCAACAATATCACAATGCATGCGTCTGTACCTTTTTGTGTGTGTCTCTTCACAGTCCCCCGTTGTTGTGGTGTATGCATGGGTGTCTGAGTTGTGTGCTAGTAGTTTAAACAGACAGCTCGGTACATTCAGCTTGTCAACACCTCTTACAAAAACAAGTAATGATGAAGTCAATCTCTCTTCCACTTTGAGCCATGAGAGATTGACATGCATGCCATTAATGTTAGCTCTGCGTGAACTTTTAAGGGCCAGCCGTGCTGCCTTGTTCTGAGCCAACTGCAATTTTCCCAAGTCCCTCTTTGTGGCACCTGACCACACGACTGAACAGTAGTCCAGGTGCTACAAAACTAGGGCCTGTAGGACCTGCCTTGTTGATAGCGTTAAGAAGGCACAGCAGTGCTTTATTATGGACAGACTTCTTCCCATCTTAGTTACTGTTGTATCAATATGTTTTGACCAGGACAGTTTACAATCCAGGGTTACTCCAAGCAGTGTAGTCAACTCAACTTGCTCAATTTCCACATGATTCAATACAAGATTTTTAGTTTGGAAATATTTAGGACTAATTTATTCCTTGCTACCCATTCTGAAACTAACTGCAGGTCTTTAAGTGTTGCGGTCATTTCAGTCGCTGTAGTAGCTGACGCGTTTAGTGTTGAGTCATCCGCATACATAGATACACTGGCTTTACTTAAAGCATGTCGTTAGTAAAGATTGGAACATTAAGAGGCCTAAACAGCTACCCTGGAGAATTCCTGATTATGTTTGAGAGGCTTCCATTAAAGAACACCCTCTGTGTTCTGTTAGACAAGTAACTCTTTATCCACATTATAGCAGGGGATGTAAAGCCATAACACATATGTTTTTCCAGCAGACTATGATGGATAATGTCAAAAGCTGCACTGAAGCCAATCAGTCATTTCTGTAATGACTGATTGTTGCGTGTCCTTCCCTATAAGCGCGCTGAAAGTCTGTCAATTTGTTTACTGTGAAATAGCATTATATCTGGTCAAACACCATTTTCCCCAGAAGTTTACTAAGTGTTAGTAACAGGCTGATTGGTTGGCTATTTGAGCCAGTAAAGGGGGCTTTACTATTCTTGGGTAGGGGAATGACCATTGCTTCCCTCCAGGCCTGCGGGCAAACACTTTGTAGTAGGCTTAAATTGAAGATGTGGCAATATCATCCTCTATTATCCTCAGTAATTTTTCATCCAGTGGGTTTTGTGACCAATGAGCCATTTGATTCAATGAATGATGGAATGGATTTGCCTTTTTTTTCCCAAAATGTCTTTCTAAGGTGCTCCAAAGATTTTTTACTATCATTCTTCTATATAATTTATTTTCGCTTCATAGTATAGTTTTTATTTAGTCACATGATTTCTTAATTTGCAGTACGTTTGCCAATCAGTTGTGCTGCCAGAGTTATTTGCCATACCTTTTGCCTCATCCCTCAACCATACAATTTTTAAAATTCCTCATCAATCCAAGGGGATTTAACAGTTTCAGTCATTTTCTTAATGGCTGCATGCTTATTAGTAACTGGAATAAGCAATTTCATAAATGTCAAGTTCAGCGTCTGGTTGCTTCTCATTACACACCACAGACCAGCAAATATTCTTTACATCTACATATGAATCACGACAAAACTTCTTGTATGACCTCTTATACGCTACATTAGGCCCAACCTTTGGAACTTTGGTTTTCCTAGATATGGCTACTATGTTGTGATCACTACATCCATGGATTTGGATACTGCTTTAAAGCTAATTTCTGCAGCATTAGTAAAGATGTGATCAATACATGTTGATGATTTCATTCCTGTGCTGTTTTTAAATACCCTGTTAGGTTGACTGACAACCTGAACCAGGTTGAAGGCACTGGTTACAGTTTGAAGTTTTTTCTTGAGTGGGCAGCTTTAAACATTCTGAACCTGTAACTGCACCAATTTTGGCTTAGATTGAAATATAATCAAAGATTTGACACATCAAATGACTTTGTATTGCATGAGTAAGTTCCATATGTCTTTGTTTTCTTATGTGTTGTCCAGAGGGCCAGTGATTTTCTCAAGCCAATGGAGATGCCATCATATGACATTGAGGCTGGGGTGACAGATATTGTGGACTACGCAAGAAAATTACTGGGTATGTGAATGTGTTGAGTAACCAGTTACTTTTCTAGTTCCATTTGCCTAACCTGATATCTAAAGCCAATGTTGATCCCAAGTGTGCCCTCTAGATGTTCTAACTTTGTGGCCTTGGTTTACTCTTGACAGACACAGTCCTGGCATTGCAATATGCCATCGATGGCGAGCGACTGGCAAGGATGACCCCCAATTCAGGTTATTGCTGAGAGGGACAGCCACTCGACTTGTTCACTTGGAAATATGGTGCTATTAAAAGTACCATTGAGTTGTGAATGTTTTATCATGCAGTTACTATTGTGCAAGGGTTCAATTGGACATAAATTCATTTCTGCTAACTTTAATTAATAGCAAAAGAAATAAAACATTACCTCTAACATTTAAAGCCTCTCACTACATACCATAGATGTCCATGAAAGAATGTTAACAATTCATGTTTTCAATGTATTTGTATACAAAATGGAATTTTGTCCTGTTTTAAAATGATTTGATTAAAGTTTTTTTTATGAATTCTATTGATATGTCATCCTTAAGGTAATGTTATTTTGTTGCATTTACCAACCAACCATTTGCCTGATGCTTGTGTTCTAATGTTTATTTTGTTAAAGTATTTTAAATGTGTTTCCCTGTGTTTGTACACATGCTTACCCCCGAGCTGCATTCTAGCCCCATGACATCAAGAGGCAGCTGGAGGATGACCCATGCGCCTCTGCCTAGCACTCAGTGCGGGGGCTTTTCGCCCCTTTTCTCCTTCTTGACCCCAAACCTCCACTATACACAAGTCCATCTTGTGTATACACACACCCTGCAAGCAAAAGTTGATACATGACAAATCAAAGCCCTAATAAACAGCTCACACTGAACAATTTTCCCCAAAGGATAAAAATAAACAAATTCTGCCTGCAACTGGGTGGCCCTACTGCATGGTGTGAGGCCTTGTAGTCAGCACAACTGTTTCCTATGAGCACAACCCCAGCCCCCATCTCACTGGGTGGTATTCTCCTCCCTTCTCCCAACCAACCCTCCCCCAACCAGCAGTCTGTCTGCTCATTTTCACAGGCAAGCGCAATGCGAAACACTTTCCAATGGCCTTGTATACCACAAGCGTAAACTTTTCTTTGAACTCGGCATCTCAATAATGGTTAACAAGAGCACGTCGGTTTTTGGTTATTCTTTCCTTATTCGTGATGACATGCTGCTCTGCTTTTTGAGTTTGTTTTTTTGTTGATAGAAAATAATTTGTTACCCGGACCGCACGTAACCACATCAACTATGGCTCATGGCCATATCTATTATCAGCCTCATTCTTGATGTCCATCTAGTGTTATGTTGCAACACTACACTAGTTTCAGAATTAAATTTCCCATTTCTTTGCGCCCTTTTCACCTGCTTGCCTCGGTCATTTGGCAGCTCCCTTTTTACTATAAAATAGAGATCAGAAACAGCACTCCCAACAGTGTGATTGGTACTTTCCTATAGTGATAAGTGTAGTCGGTTTTATAAAGGCACATTTATTCAGTTATACACCTTCCTAATATTGAGTCCCCCCCCGTTTCCCTTAGAACCGCTTCAATTTGTCTGGACATGGACTCTACAAGGTGTCAAGCATTCCACATGGATGCTGGCCCATATTGACTCCAATGCTTCCCACAGTTGTCAAGTTGGCTAGATGTCCTTTGGGTGGTGGACCATTCTTGATACACACGGGAAACGGTTGAGCGTGAAAATCCCTGCAGTGTTGCAGTTTTTGACACTCTAAAACTGGTGTGCCTGGCACCTACTAACATCCTGTTCAAAGGCACTTAAAACTTTTTTCTTGCTTATTCAACCTCTGAATGGAACACACACAATCCTTGTCTCAAGGCTTTAAAATCCTTCTTTAACCTGATTCCTCCCCTTCATCCAATAAGGGATCATAGCATTCACCTGGTCACTCTGTTGTAGAAAGAGCAGGTGTTTCTAATGTTTTGTATAGTGGATTAGCAGAGAACCTCGACCTACTACGTTATTCACACAATTAGATATGTGACTAGCAGTTGCGGTACTTATCTTTTATTCGTTGTCATTTTTAAACGGTAATAGGCTCATGTTTCAGACAGATTAATTCACCCATATCTACTATTTCACAACACTGATCATTTCTGAATTGTTAATCGCCTTGCCAAATCCCCTTATCTCATCTCAAATTCCTTTTGAATGGTGCTGGGATTTGAATCTGGAGCTGTGTTTTCATGTGAGCTTGGTCTTGTATCTTGGCCCTGAGACTTTTTGTATGCATCCCAAATAGAACCCCATTCCCTTTATAGTGCACTACAAAATGCCCTGGTCAAAAGTAGTGCACTATGAAAGGAATAGGGTGCCGTTTGGGATGCACATTTTTGACTGCCCTGGATTCCAGCTGTCCACATGAATATTTTCTCTGTGCAAAGAAAATTGGCAGTGGCTGTTACTCTGTTCCCATCACCTCCACAGACTAAATAAATAGACTAACCACCCAGCGAGTCAGTCCATCGGAGGAGAGCGGAGCGCCGGCCGGTCCTGTTTTTTTTCTTTTTTTCTGCCCCGTTCCCTCTGACCGTCTCCTCTTGCACTCTCCTCTCAGGACTGCTCTGTCTGTCTGTGGTGTTCGTTATCTGAACAGCCTGTATGTGTCTATCAACATGAGTCCTGTGTGTGTATCACTAAACACACCAAGATTATATTTTTAATGGAGCCAGTTATGGATACATCAGCCAAACATGGGATAGAAAGCATAGTTTGAATTCCTGTAGGTGTTTGTCGTCTTCTTTTGCAATGAAATTACGTTTTAACGTTTTATTTGGTTGATTAAAACTGTTTTTACCTTAGTTTACATGTTTTTTTTCACTAAAAGAGAATGTGACTAACTTTTTGTTCATTTATTGCTATTGCCTGGCTGGATATAATATTGCTTCTGTTTTGGGGAAAACAGTGCTGTATGAGTTTAATAATGTATTCTACAGTTTAACCAGCAGAGGTCAGTCTAACTGCAACCGGGGGAGCCATACGAGGGCTGCTACATGGGCCACTCAATACAGTACTCCTACAGTCTTTAAGTGGGATTAAATCACAAAAATTATGGGAGGGAACATAATTTAAATGTTTCTTTGGTCAATCTGTGAGACCTGTATGTAAGAACATTAGTGTATACTTGTAGTTCATACTCAAAAATAATTGTGTTTTTTATATTTTTTTATACAATTGCATTTGTAATGCTTTGCCTGAAGACTCCAATCTAGATAGATATACATTGTTAGACGTATGCAGTGCCTTCGTAAAGTATTCAGACTCCTTGACTTTTTCCAAATTTTGCATTGTTTTAAAATGGATTAAATACAAAAAATCCTCAGCAATCTACACACAATACCCCATAATGACAAAGCAAAAACAGGTTTTAAACATTTTTGCAAATGTAATTATGTAAAAAAAAATAATAATAATTATTTAAATAAGTATTCAGACCCTTTGCTATGAGAATTGAAATTGAGCTGAGGAGCATTCTGTTTTACATTGATCATCCTTGAGATGTGTCTACATCTTGATTGGAGTCCACCTGTGGTAAATTCAATTGATTGGACATGATTTGGAAAGGCACACTCCTGTCTATATAAGGTCCCACAACTGACAGTGCATGTCACAACAAAATCAAAGCCATGAAGTTGAAAGAATTGTCCATAGAGCTCTGAGACAGGATAGGGGAAGGGTACCAAAACATTTTTGTAGTGTTGAAGGACCCCAAAGGCACAGTGGCCTCCAACAATCTTGAATGGAAGAAGTTTGGAACCACCAAGACTCTTTCTAGAGCTGGCCGCCCGGCCAAACTGAGCAATCGGGGGAGAAGGGCCTTGGTCAGGGAGGTGACCAAGAACCCGATGGTCACTCTGACCGAGCACCAGAGTTCCTCTGTGGAGATGGGAGAACCTTCTAGAAGGACAACCATCTCTGCAGCACTCCACCATTAAGGCCTTTATGGTAGCGTGGCCAGACAGAAGCCACTCCTCAGTAAAAGGCACATGACTGCCCGCTTGGAGTTTGCCAAAATTCACCTAAAGACTCAGACCATGAGAAACAAGATTCTCTGGTCTGATGAACAAGAATGAAGTCTTTGGCCTGAATGCCAAGTGTCCCGTTTGGAGGAAACTTGGCACCATCCCTACGGTGAAGCGTGGTGGTGGCAGAATCCTGCTATGGGGATGTTTTTCAGCAGCAGGGACTGGGAGAATAGTCAGGATTGAGGCAAAGATTAACATAGCAAAGTACAGAGGGATCCTTGATTAAAACCTGTTCCAGAGCCCTCAGACTGAGGTGACGGTTCACCTTCCAACAGGACAATGCCCCTAAGCACACAGCCAAGACAACGCAGGAGTGGCTTCGGGACAAGTCTCTGAATTTCCTTGAGTGTCCCAGCCAGAGCCCGGACTTGAACCCGATCTAACATCTCTGGAGAGACCTGAAAATAGCTCTGCAGTGACACTCCCCATCCAACCTGACAGAGCTTGAGAGGCCATGCAGAGAAGAATGGGGGAAACTCCCCAAATACAGGTGTGCCAAGCTTGTAGTGTCATACCCAAGAAGACTCAAGCCATAATCGCTGCCAAAGGTGCTTCAACAAAGTACTTATGTAATAAAGTTTATTTTTAATAAATGTGAAATTCTAAACATTTCTAAAAACCTGTTTTTGATTTGTCATTGTGGGGTATTGTGTATAGATTGATGAGGAGAAAAAACAACAATTTAATCAATTTTAGAATATGGTTCTAACAAAATGTGGAAAAATGGGTCTGTGGGTCAATGGGTCTGAATACTTTCCGAAGGCACTGTATACCCTCACAATGCTACACTGTTTGCACAACCTAGTGATTATTTTTTTAAATGATGTTACCACCACCCGTCCACATTTGCTCAACACCACCCCATGTAAGTGTAGGTTTGTTCAGCTGGCTATGTTTGTTTGTTTTTATTTATTTTCTTGTTTGGTCAGTAATTACTTAATAGCCAGCTTGGTACACACAGGTGTAACTACATACTATTCGTTTGACCAGTTGTTACCACCAACCATTACAACAAGCACAGATAGTGATCTCACATTTCATACAGAAATGACTGAATTACACTACCCAATTCAGTAGATAGTACTTTGTCTTCCATACATGCAACAAATGTAACACTTGCTAAAGATATATTTACAGAAGTGAAGTATCTAGTTGTCTGCTATAGATTTGGAGTTGCATAAGGTTTCTAGTTTGGGTTGTTAGTTGTCATGCTCAAAAGGGAAACAAAAATGTGTCTTACCCCATTTGAAAGGGCATTCCCTCCATTAATCTTAAATATGGTTAATAGCAAAAGCATATGTATCTTTGTAGACAGGCCTTTGGCCCAAACCCCTGTTTCATGTGGTGAGGCCCTGTGGGCCCACAGTGAGTCAGCTCTGGGACATGCAGCATGCAATCTGGGCAAGGGATGGGTGGGCTGTGGCTAGTTTGGGCTGGAGCTCGGCAGGGTGGGATTGGGGCTAGTTTGGGCTGGGTGGGATTTGGGCTAGAGCTGGGGCTAGGTGGGCTAGGGCCGGGCTCCTAGAAGAGCTCAACCCACCACTGATGTACTTGGGTGATGAGAGTAATTTGATTAGGGATTTGTAACATCATCTAGCATGCTCTTAGTCTTTGAATTCTGCTGCTCTGTTGATCACTACACACGTCTGAATCTGCCATCCTAGAAGTCATTTGTTTGACTTCAAAATGAATGGCGTTGTACAAAACAAATTCTTCAGGGATTGGATTGTCTCTAACAAATCTAACCAATCAGAGTATCAAAGTTGATAACGTCATCATGTAGGCTGGCTCTGACCCAAACCATCGGTTTCCGGGACCAATCAGAATGGCCAGAATGTGTTCGCCTTCTAGAAATCGTAGGGGAGGGAGGTAAATCCAGAATCATCGTGGAAAAGAAACGTCCGTTTGGCCGGAGCAATGTGGATGGGTAGCCAGGCAAGTATACTCGACCACCTCCAAGTCAAACCATTACACTGTAGCTGAAAACATTTCTTAGTGCTTAGCACCTTAACACTTAAACAGTGTCAGCCTTTAGAAATTATGTTTACAGTGTCCAACATAATTACCTAAGCACTGTAGTGTAGAGTTAAACTATAACAGACATAAAACGTGCCTTAATCAAATAACTACAGTTAGACTTGTAGCTTTGATGACAGTCAGTCCTCCACTCAGTATTAGAGTAGTAAGTAATGCAGGTCCCCATGGGAACAGTCTTTCTTCAGAGCCCTTTCCTGGAGCAGCTGTTATGCTTGAGCAGAGTTTTCCTCGTTTCTACATGTGGTAAGTAGTCCGTAGGGCCACTCTGTCTTTCACAATTTCCCCGTTGGTGCTCAGTCGCACTGCAATACTCCACCCTGTGGAGAAGTACTTCAGTGTACTGTAGAGCAGAGAACAGACAGGCTTCTGGTCTGGAATAGAACAGAACAGCAAGCCAAAGCCCTGGGATGCATCCCAAATGGCACTTTATTATGTATTTAGTGCTATACTTTTAACCACGCCGTTTTTACAGTTGTAGGCTATAGAAAATCATGGTTAGGATCAAGATATAGGGCCTAACATATGCTATGATATGCTATTTTGGCTAATAAAGTGTCCTATTCACTTTCAGATTCCGAACAGAGAGAGAGAGAGGTATGTTAGTCTAGGGAGAACATAAAAAGGAACATAAATAGCCTAGTGCAGAAACATATCAATGTGCTGTTAGCATTGGTTTCAAGCATCCTTTTTATGGACAGACCTGAGATGTCTGCGCAGAGCGAGGGGCATACGGTGCAACTCCCACAGCTATACGCCATGTTGAGCCGGCCACATTAAATGCCTGCCGGTCTGCACTATGCTTTTATTGCCACTTGCATGTGTTTAATTCATTATTATGTGTTTAATTATAATCCTCTGCTTCTCTTCCTCTCCAGATTGCTCTACAATGCCATGCCACCTTCCACTCTTAGAAAAAAGTGTTTACAAAAGGGTTCTTCGGCTGTCCCCATAGGAGAACACTTTTTGGTTCCAGGTAGAACCTTCTGTGGAAAGAGTTCTACATGGAACTCAAAAGGGTTCTTCAAAGGGTTATCCTATGGGGACAACTGAAGAACCCTTTTAGGTTCTGGATAGCACCCCTTTTCTAAGAGTGTATGATTATTCTCCCTTCCAATTTAGAATTTAGAAACCAGTCTTGAGTCTTTTTCGCATTCACACTGTGCTGTGGTGTGTGTAATTTGTAAAAGAACAGCCAGCATGGATTCACTGGTCTTTCGTCCCCAAACGGAGCCCCAATCATGGAAACACAACGCAACCAACCCTGATGTTGCTGGCATTCAAATTGTTATTGTTTTAACCAAACAAACCACTTCTATACACTAGTTTGCATTACGAGTTTATATTTAGGCCCTTCTGTAAACACGGCAGGCCAGAAATAATCAATTAAAAGGGCATTACGTTGGTTCCTGTTTATTTAAAAAATGTTTACACTGCAGGGGCCGGCCTGGAAATTCATATTGCTCCTCCAGTCAGAGAGAATGTATAAATTGCAAACACATTTGTTAGCTTGACATAGATTTAGTAAATATTGATCTCGTCTCTGCGTGATGGAGTGTTGTCAGACGACTGATTATAAGAAATAAAATGGAGGGAGCAACATTCTATAGGAGCAATATTCTATTGGTGCATGCCTGCACAAATACAATGCACATTGCATCAAGTTTTACATTGTGTTTGTAGTAAATGAGTAGTAAAAGAGTAACTGAGTATTAGTTCTAAGTTAGTAAACTATGTGGCTTATTATACATTTATGTAAGATAATGATTGCCATTGAGAACTATGGCATTAGTTATTTATGTTATACATCTCTAAAGCTATGTTATATACCCAGTTTAAAATGTTTCACAGTGCTTTAGAGGGATTACTCCAACTGAAGACTCCAGAAGGAAGAACATTTTAGGAGGTATGTTGTTGTCAGCTAGTACTTTTTTAAATTTCTATTAATTCTTTTACTTTTTCCACTGTTGCTGCAAATGTGCAAACACAGAACACCCCCTCACACAAACTCAAACAAGCATTCCAGTGCGCTGTGCACACACACACACACACACACACACACACACACACACACACACACACACACACACACACACACACACACACACACACACACACACACACACACACACACACACACACATACACCTCTTACTAATCAGCCCTATTGAATTCTAACAACAATGGGCACTCATACTCAGGCCACCCAAGATGCACAGCAGGTCATGTGTTAGCTCTTTTGTCCCCCTCAGTTTTTTCTCCTTTGCCAATTCTTTACAGAGACTGGTTGGTCCTGATTTTTGCCTCCAAGATCTAGTTATCTGTTGTTAAAGATGTCAGCTGTTATCTCACCCATACTGTATATTGCTAGCTATTTAAAGTGGATATGGTCTTTCAGCTACTGCCAGCCTCCACACATCCCCATGCCACAGACACACACACTTCTCCACAGTTCCCCCCCCCCACACACACACACACACACACATGTTTCTCCCCCATGCTCTCTTTCCCTTCCACCCCTTTTCAAACTACAGCACTAATCTGTCTTGATAAAGTTCATAGAAGCGGGTGGGATAAAGAGAGGAGAAGGAACAGTTCACACTCACAGAATAGAGCTCCCCCATGATTCTGCTGCTGCGCAAAGTGCCACTCAGTCTGATTCTTGGCTTCAGTGCCCATGCAGTCAGAGCTGTGCCAGGCAGGGAGCAGGCATGAATGAGCAGTGCCATATCAACCCCCACCATCAGCCTGCTGCTTTCTGTTGAAGCATACGTCACGGAGGTCCACAGTAAGAGGCAATTAAGGTTACGTCAGTACCAAAAGTTTCCGGGCTTCCCAACGGAAGCTGTGAAACATGTCCCCTAGACCTCCAGTGTCGTTAAAAAAACTAAACAAAAATAACTAGGCTTTGAAGTTGTCTGGAAAAACGTTGTATCTAAATTAACTTGTTAAAACCAATGCCATCGAAACCCGTAAAAATCAAAACATGTTTATCTTTTATCCCCTAGTTTGGGTTGTTAGAAACACATACAGTAGTTCTAAATGCATCCAGCCATGCATTTTTTAAGCATCACTTATGCCATGCGTTATAGTTCATTAACCCGTAAAACAAAAACAATAATTTTCAAGGACTGTGTTTAAACTGATGTCAGATTACTTTAAAACAAAGTTGTAATGTTTGCAGCATTATCTTTATGAGTAATATCTCAACCACTTTTGTCATCACAAACACAATTACAATGTAATAATTCCTGTGGGACAATCCAGGTTCACGTCAACCATCAGGTGAAGCTAGATTTGTGAGGGAGAGAGTGAATCCTGGGTTGGAGAGAGCCCCTTAGGTTACATGCTGCCGGGACACTGTTTGAAGGAGAATTGTAAACCAGGATTTGAGGTAAACCAGACTGTGATGCAGTCACACAGTCACACAGCCCTGAGCCCTCCATTGGGCCGATTGAGACCCGACTTAATTCCCTTTTGATGCACTTTTCTCTCTATTCGTATTCTGACCTTCAATTTAGGCATGAGGTAACGCATGTTTCAGCCAGCTATTCTTTCGGTTGGAGATCACAGAAATGAAGGCGTGGCAGAGATGCGTCTACTACAGGGTTTCATTATGAAAATGTGTAACTGGACATTTGACCGGCAGCATTTTAATTTACCAGACATTTGAAAAATGTACTGGACCCATATAACCTGATTTGGGCATCCACCCACAATGGTCAGAATGACATAAATCACATTTAGATTATGATAATTCATATTAACAGAACATGCAAGTCGAGGATGCGGTCCTTTTGACCTAATTATGATGCACACGTTGAAGATGTTAGAATAGCTGTCCACATGTACCTTTCCTCAGCAAAATCACTAGCCTATGTCAATCTACTATCCCGCAAGTTTACCTATTCTATTGGTCAGCTTGTACATGTCGAGAAAGAAATATAGTATTCCAAACACTCTGGGACAGTTGTGGGTTGATAGATCCCAAATTCATATAACCAGTAGGCCTAGGCTACATTAAAAAAACGTTATTATTTCTTCACATTATAAGCACAGCAATGCGCACAAGGCAGTAGGATTCGCACAAATGTTATTTTCATAATTGTATTAGCGGGATTTTCAAAAGCGCACTGCACATGCAAGCTGTTTCATGTGACAGGGATTCAAAAGGGCACCACACATCCAAGCAGTTTCATGTGACAGAGATTAAAATATATTTTAGAAATTTAGAAAGAGGGAAGCTCTAATATGCATTATGCAACAACTAGCAAGGGTTGCTAATATGACTAAGATTCTGACATTGGCTACTGGACAATGAAAGAAAGTTGATATAAAATAATTGCCTCCACGGATACTGTATTCTGATTTTTCTTAGCCTACTTTGAAGCAAGGTAAGACATGCCTCATAATATGTAGTAAAACATTCAGGTTTCAAACAATTAAGTATATGTTTTCAAAATGCATACTGCCTCCAGCTCATTGCAAAGTGGTGTGTGACGCGCTGATCAAACCTGTCTTGCAGGCGCTGTTTTAAATGCTGTAGCAGCAGCTCTCGCGCTCTCTGAAAGATTTTCCGCTCAAAGGCTCTGTACCTATATGCTGTACAAGTGATCAATACCATACATAACGAATATACTGTCAACACTCGACAATTTAATTCCACTAAATTATGCAAATGTACCTATAGACCAATCAGCATGACCAGTCAAATGATTTACATCGACTGGTATTTCCATCAACGAATAGGCTAAAAAACATTATTTCTTCTTCTCCCGGACAATAGACCAGCGCCAATTTTATTTTTCGCTTTTCTATTTTCTATCAGCCAAAAGCCAGCTATTACCGGCTAACGGAAACCCTGGTCTACAGATACGCCATATTCTGACCTACACTCAATTCCCTCATAATTCGACCAGTTTTACACGCGATCAAACGATGAATAAGGTCGAGCAACCTGTTGGTTCCAAGTGGAACAACATCTACTTTATTTTTTCAAATAGAAATAACACTGTAATTTACTTTATAAGAGCTATTGATAAGATCTACATACATTAGTTAGCCGTTTGGATAAGGATAGATATAAATTACAATTGTTTTTCATTTTACCTTATGATCGCTGGAGACATGTGAAACCAGTCACATGGCAGCAAACTGAAGCATATCAACTTTTCACTGTAAAGTTTATGAAATGCTGGCCGGGATGAAATTTGGAGACCCAAGTTATAGGCCTCTGTAGCCATGCGCAAATATAGTGCTAAAACTACCGAGTTGATTTATGATTCCTAGAATGTTTTAATTATATTCCCCAACTTTTCACTGTATTGTTTACAATTTGTATCATGTTAAATATTAGCCACTATCTGTAGCCACCGTAAGTTTTGCCCTCATACATTTATAACTGTCACTTTAGTGTTAGTTTCCTTATTGCATCATTACATTACATTGTTAGTTTACCTTTCATTCCTCTGTCATGTTCGTGTGGTTGTTTGTAAGGATCGCTAGCGGTAGTAGATCATATTAGGCTAACGTATTACAAGTTGTGCAATAATTTGGGACATGTAGCCTATTTGAATAATTAGGGAACGCAGACCAGTATAAACCTGGAGCCTGGCGCATGGTTCACAATGGCTGGACCGTTGTCGTCACAGTTCCATGATTAGTGAGGTTGATTAGGGGAGATTTATAGGACTACTGTTCAACCCCTATTGTACACTTTTCTCACCTTCCAATATTTCAGGCATTGAACAACTGAATATGGCATCTTTCAGGATTTTTTCATCACCAATATATTTTGTGCATAATCGCTTTCCAAATTGATCCCTAATATTCTGAACCATTCTCTCCATATATTTTAGTGAGTCTGTGGAGAAAACTCAAATTAAAGGTACACCAAATTTAAAGAGATGGCTTTATAGAAATGTACTGAAAACACTATTGAATGAAATCTCCACGAGAAAATTGGTCGGTCAGCACTAGTTCATTTCTCTGTCATGTTCGTGTGGTTGTTTGTAAGGATCGCTAGGGAGGTTTTTCAGCGGTTTAATTAAATTGATTCAGCACGCAAGGGAACCACGCCTGCAAAGCCTGTTATCCACCTGCATAAGGTAAGTCTGAATACCAACTACTGCGCTTCTTCTGTGCAGCTCCAAATATTGACTACCACTTTTTTAAAATGGGGAATAGAAAGTAGATAACACAAACATAGTATCTGTAACTGTAAAATATAATCACCTTCATAGGTAGGCTATAGGCCTTGAAATTATGGCTCTAAATTGGAACATAGCAGCATGTTGTTGCTTTAAAATTAATGATTGATCACCCTTATTATTCCTCCAAGCATCAGCAAGCTAGCAGCGAAGATTGGCTAGCTGAAGTTTGAGTATTTGTCAGCGCAACAGAAGGGGGAAATAGTGTGAAGGCTCTGTTCAATCTGTATGACGGAAATTCCAGATTACAGCGTGATTGAAATTTAAAGGCAATGTTCCCATGTAAGCGGAGACGGCAATCAGGGTAAACGCTGCATAGACTCAATTGGAACGCTGCATAGACTCAATTGGAACGCTGCATAGACTCAATTGGAACGCTGCATAGACTCAATTGGAACGCTGCATAGACTCAATTGGAACGCTGCATAGACTCAATTGAAATGCTGCATAGGCTCAATTGGAATGCTGCACAGGCTCAATTGGAACGCTGCATAGGCTCAATTGGTACGCTGCATAGGCTCAATTGGAACGCTGCATAGGCTCAATTGGAACGCTGCATAGGCTCAATTGGAACGCTGCATAGACTCAATTGGAACGCTGCATAGGCTCAATTGGTACGCTGCATAGGCTCAATTGGAACGCTGCATAGACTCTGCATAGGCTCAATTGGAACGCTGCATAGGCTCAATTGGAACGCTGCATAGACTCTGCATAGGCTCAATTGGAACGCTGCATAGGCTAAATTGGAACGCTGCATAGACTCTGCATAGGCTCAATTGGAACGCTGCATAGGCTCAATTGGAACGCTGCATAGACTCAATTGGAATTTACCTTTACATTTCTATCACACAATTAAATGCTTCAGCGATTCAGATTTAACAGAGCCCTTCCTCCATGACCAAATCATAATTTGTATATAACTTGGCTTGAGGTTAAAAACGTCCTCCAGTGATTTTTGAACTTTTCCTCTTAAAAAGTGATATCCCAAATATAAATACAGTAAAGTACACACTAAAGGGTAAAGAAAATATGTTTTGAGGAAAATAATGTTTTTTTTGAGAACTGCAAACTTCAAGGAGTAGGGCATTGAAGGAGTTGGTCCTATGGAAATTTGTGATGTCATCGCGAATGAAAAGGTGAAAAGGAGGCTGGAGTGCCGGAAAGAAAATGATTGACTAAAGATAAGACGGCAGGTCAGGATTGTGTCCACTACTTGTGTCACAATAAGGTTGATGGAATGAGTTTTGGAGACACAATCTTAAATATTTGTTATTTGATGAGCTTCTCAACAATGTGCCCTGGAGAACTTGTGGAGGTCAGCAGGGCTATTAAACAGGACTGTGTATTTACCCAGCAAACAGATCAGTCACCAACAAGTTGTAAGATGACATAGGGAGGTGATAAAGCTGTTGACTGTGTTAATAGATAATAACAGAAAAAAACACACAGAGTTCATTTAGAAAATACTATTTTTTTTCATTTGAATTTATTTTGTTAGTTCAATTCCTATAGAAGGTGAGGGAAAATAATGGTCACACAAGGGTTTTCTTGAGCATAGTTTTCAGAAGTCACAGTGTTTTAGACATCGACAAAAAGAGTAATAACACTTCAATTCATTACATGAAGAAGGAAAGGCGAGGAAACTAAATATGGTGGACAGTGTCTGCCACACCTCTCCTTCATTTTCAAGTGAACCCTTCTCTCCAAAAAACAAAAATAAAACATAGGGTCTGTCTGAAACCCCCTCTACTCATTGTGGACAACCCCCCCCCCCCCCCTCCCAAAAATAAAACATAGGGTCTGTCTGAAACCCCCTCTACTCATTGTGGACAACCCCCCCCCCCCCCTCCCAAAAATAAAACATAGGGTCTGTCTGAAACCCCCTCTACTCATTGTGGACAACCCCCCCCCCCCCCTCCCAAAAATAAAACATAGGGTCTGTCTGAAACCCCCTCTACTCATTGTGGACAACCCCCCCCCTCCCAAAAATAAAACATAGGGTCTGTCTGAAACCCCCTCTACTCATTGTGGACAACCCCTCCTCCCAAAAATAAAAGCAAACAAACAAAAACAACTCTGCAACAATAGATATAATTATATATAATATATATTTACTCTTTAAAAATAGAACTTCAGTCTAGTGACTAACATCTGTACAAACTACAAAAATAAAATTTGTATATAAATAATTTATATGGCATGTCATACATTTGAAATAAAACTACAACACTATGCAGAACCCCCAACCCCTACCCTAGCACTCCTATAACTTACACCCTCATCTATTTCTGTACTGAAGCAGTGAATGAATGTCGGTTGTACTTGAAACATATATTTTTTTGTTTACTTCCAGAATGCACAGTAGCTACTTTATTTTTCTTTCATAACTCTATGTACAAAAGAAACCCAAGCTGACACTTAAATCTATTACATTTCCCTGCATTTAAATTGGCAGTGATGTGACCAACTGAACGACCAACTTTGACCATAATACAAAGGTAAAAAATGAAATAACAAAATCACTGAAATGCTGGCTTGCATGAGGCCTACACAAACTAGAGAGCGAGAGCGAGAGAGAGACAGGGGAAGAGCATGTGACTGCACAGACTTCCTCCATGACACAGGAAGTGGGTCTTGGAGTAGTTGTCCTGTTCAAAATGCACTACCTAGTCAACAATTGCACAAGGTTGAAATAATGTCTACCACAACCATAAAGCAGCCCAAAAAATGTAAAACATATATTTTTTCCCTTTGCATTTGATTTAAATTCCCTTTCAGAATAAGATTGGGGAAACAACCAGCATTTGTCAAATATTACCCCCTAGACCCCAGTTAAGTTGGAGGACAAGGGGGGTGACAAAGTTGACCTTACCCAATGTACAGCTTAGATAAACTCAGGAAAGAAATAAAACACTTAACAGCTCCTTCAAGTAATAAAACACGTAGACTGCAAAATATCAACGAGACAATGAACATAATGCAACATGCCAGTGAGCTGGGACACAATGAACATAATGTAACATGCCAGTGAGCTGGGACACAATGAACATAATGTAACATGCCAGTGAGCTGGGACACAATGAACATAATGCAACATGCCAGTGAGCTGGGACACAATGAACATAATGCAACATGCCAGTGAGCTGGGACACAATGAACATAATGCAACATGCCAGTGAGCTGGGACACAATGAACATAATGTAACATGCCAGTGAGCTGGGACACAATGAACATAATGTAACATGCCAGTGAGCTGGGACACAATGAACATAATGTAACATGCCAGTGAGCTGGGACACAATGAACATAATGTAACATGCCAGTGAGCTGGGACACAATGAACATAATGTAACATGCCAGTGAGCTGGGACACAATGAACATAATGTAACATGCCAGTGAGCTGGGACACAATGAATGATGCTCAAGAAACTTCAACCCAAAGTGACACAAGTCAAGTTGCTGACTGCACACAGACTTACAGAGCTACAGGTTAATTGAAATGGACAAATACATGGTAATATCTTAATGTACTGTCTGAACACAGGCATTATTCTGGATGAACAGCCCATATATTATGGAAGAAGCCAAAGTGGGAGATTCTATTGTTTTGCTAAGTCTGTACATCATGTCACATTAGTAAATGAAGTACATATCTGGGGATTCTAAACGCAAAATAAAAACAGTGAAATTATGCTCTCAAACAAACACGACATATATCATATTTATGTCTAACTTTGAATATATATATACTGCGCTTATGCATTTCAAGAGGGAAGGTGTTGTGAAGGCACAATGGTTATTGTTAGAAGGAAAAAAGTATTTACTGAGCTTGTTTGTATTTATACAGTGCAATCATTATGATCATTATGTGTTGCAGAGCTTAATCAATAAGACGCCCTCCACCCTCAGCGTAAGAACATCTAGAACATCTAAAATGATTTCTCAACTTAGATCGGGGGAGGGGGGTACTGCAAATCATTTCCATTTTTTGAAGTGTAGCAGCAAAAAAACAAACACAATAACCTAATATCTTAACGTCTCACTTTTCTGAACTTTTTTACATATAGCACATCTTCTTAATCTATACAAAGGGAGGAAACCCCCCCAAATCATGTTATACATCCGAGTTTTACACAAGAGAATACCCAAGTTATACAGTACTCTTTTAAATAGTTGTTTCCCTCTATTTAGTATTAAAATATATATTCATAAATTTATATATTCTTAAAATGACCTTTTTTAATATCTTTAAAAATAAATCCTCGTCTGTGTGAGGTCTATGTACAGTTGAAAGTGAAAGGGCTGGGTATCGGGAGCTCCCAAGTGAGAGGCTGCCAGCCAGAGATGGATTCCAGACATAGGGGGCAGGGTGGGGTAGCAGGGTGTCTAGTAATCTTTGGCTGCCTGGATCCGTGGGCCAACTGGAACACAAGAATGAAGAAAGAGGACAGTGAGAACCATTGTTGAACAGCAGTCATAACTGCACACACAGAGACATACACAGACAGTGTATGAACAGAATGCTAATGTAAAAATGTGCTAATATAGCCTAATGTTGATCTACCATAAAGTTAAAAGTCCAAGTATGTAAAATGGTGTTTTAGCTTCAGCGTGAGACTCACCTTGTGCCTGGTTCGCCTGATGTTGGTTCTGTACAGATTCCAGGTCTTCAACCTCCAAGGATTCACGCTTGGAAGATTGGGTAGCTTTCCCACAAGATTGTGAAGTCCTCTTAATGTCCTCAAAACAGTCTGATTCACTGTCCACGTAGCCCTCGTGCATGTACCCATGGTAGGCCCCCGGCAAGCTGGGGTGCACAGCCACAGTCACAGAGGCTGTGGCCGTAACCATGGTAGTAACAGCACTACTGGGCGCGGTACCGCCATTATAGGCCGGCATCTTAGTCCTGTTCTGATGAGGCCCTCTGTTGGTCTGAGACCTGGGACCACAGTGATTAGTCCTCTCAGGACCCTGGGTCCTGTCACTGGGTAAATGTTGCCTCCTGGGTCCCTGGTCAGATTTGTAATCATGTTTGTTATCCCACTGCGTGAGTTGAGAGCTGACCGAAGTCACCGCATTCAGAGAAGACTCATTTAAGAGATCTTTCTGAGGGGTTACGGTCGGGCCCTCTTTGAACGGTTTCACCACCTGGAAGAGCAGAACGATAATAGGCATGATAGATTACAATCATGATTTTCATTGTTAATAACAATGCAATGCACATATCATACTGTATTTGGGCAGTATCATGTATGAAGTAGCAACTATACAGTGGTGCTATCGTACCGTGAGTTTGGGGAAGCTGGGGTTCTTGCTGTCCTCCAGTAGTATATGAGAGGTAGGAGGGGTGATGTAAGGACTGCAGTCACAGTACTTATACTCCTCCCCAATTCCTGATGTGATAGTCGTTTCAGAGTAATACTCAGAGTCCGACGACTCTGAGAAGGCCTGTTGTCGTGGGCCCTGTGGACCGTGTCCTCCGTAGTAGCTGTGGTGGGTCATGGGAGGGGGGAGGGGCTCCGGCGATGGGGTGGGCAGGCGGCTGCCGTTGTCGGCCGGGGTGACCTCCGGGGGTGGGCCCATGAGGGAGAGCAGCACGGGCAGCAGCACCAGTCCATTCAGGATCCCCAGCACGGTCAGAATAGCCAGCACCGCGAAGAAGTACCTGGAACACAACCAACACAGAAAGAACATTTAGTCACCAAGGCTCCTTCTCAGCGCCACCAGCACTCAGGCACATTAGTAAACAGGTGACATGAGGACACACAAGGGAGAACATTGCAGAACTGGGGGTAGATAGAATCAGACCACGTCCCTCAAGCCCTATGTTTGCCTCTACTTTCCTCATTATTTTTCATTCCCTTTCCCCCCCTTCCCCTCGATTTCCTCTCTCCCTCTGTCCGTCCCTCTTTACTACTGGCAACTTGACAAGTTGGAAGAAAATTCCTGGGCTCCATCTTCTCCCTCTGGGAGCCCTCATCTATCTACAGCACTGCCACTTCCTGAAAATATGTGTTTACATTAGCCAGCAGATCCTACACGTCAGAAACACTAGGGCCCTCCCCTGTCTGACTGCAGGCTGGGGAGAAGAAACGTGCCCCTCCTGGCCTCCGAGCTGCTGCTGCCGCTGCTGCTAATGTCATTTTCCCTTTAACAACTTAATATCCAAAGTCATTGAGCTCCAATTTCAGTGTGGCGAGGGCAAGGCACCTCTATGTTTATACTGGGCTGGCCAGTGGAGCCTGCCTGCTCTTCCTGCCTGCCGAGCCGCCTGCCTACGTCAGCCAAATCACATTACACCTCACAGACACTACATGAGAGAGATAGACAAGGCCTGCTGTTTGGATGTGTCCCAGAGCTACTATTCTTCCTATCCTGTTTTGTATTCAACGTCACTGCTGATTAGTGTGTGGAATGGGCCACACATGATAGTAGAGATACAGGTAGTGTACATACAGTCAGTGTGCCTTTGTAATAAGAACAGAGAGGAAACCATATACTCAGTCTGGTATCTGAAGAGAACCAGAGTGGATGGGAAGCTGCTCTGGAAAAAAATGGTGTTTGTGTATTAAGGGCAGGGGGTAAATCAGATTCTCAACATGCTCCAACTAAAACAGCCTTTGATGCTCCCAATGCTGTTGAGAGCCTCGTCTTTGTCTCTCTTGGAATTGTATGGAGCTGTTGTGGTTCCTAGCTCTGCCCTAAATGGTTGCGTGGTGAATGGTACTCTATAATGGGCTACAGAGCTGTGAGGTTGCCTGGGTTTCTGTGAGCCTCTCTGTGCTCTGAGGGAGGGCTGAGGTTGCCACAAGAAAGAGCGCATGAGAAAATTAGAGAGCACTCCACTTAAACACTAACAAAAAACAGAGAGCTCAGCTCTTTTAACTGCGGTCCAGACTTAAAGAGGTAAGAAAAAGAGAGTGGATTATGAAAAACAAGGACAAGGATAATAGCATTCTGGAACTTTCGTTCATCCCCGCCCCGACTCTACCACACCGGCTTCGTTCGTGTCACACCTCAGAAGGGAAGGTCATTCTTAAAGTTTGGTATAGCACTTGACTTTATTTGACCTTGTGCTCCTATTGCACTCTCCCATTTACTCTTCTACTATCCCTATGTCTGTATCTTTAACAAGGCAAATGGAGGCCTCTCTGTTTTACTCTGAGAATCTATCCCTCAACTTAACTTGTTATGACCAAATACTTCACCAAACATTTCAGTTCAGTCTTCTCAACCATGACCGACTTCAAAAAGACACACACGTGACTGGTCACTTCTTATGCCCCTGAAAGTAGTTTCAAATGAAAACACACATACCCTAAGGAAGAGTAGAAAACCAGATGAAACAGAAACCACCATCTCTGTTCACCTCTAGTTACCGTCCAACTCAACTCGTTAGATACTCGTTAGATACAACCACTCACTATAATAACTATCCTGCATCTGGGAAAAGGCAAGAAAAAAAGTCACTTGTTTATTTTACTAAGTCAACATTCCGAAAGTGGAGCTTGATTTATTTAAGGGGTAAAAGAAAGAGAGAGTACCTAAACTATCCACGGGCCTGGTTGGGTTAGACCTCCAGAGAAGACCTAGTGTTAGGAATTCTGTTGTTTATATAAACTGTAATCTTTTCCATTCGGAGTCAGGGGTTGGAAAGGGTGTCTCCTTTGGAGAGGGGCCGCTGAGCTCACTGGGCTGTTTATCCACGGTACCACCGCCAGGAGATGTTTACAGCAATGTATTTATGCTACTCCCCAGCTAGAGGGACGGCTCGGCTCTCCTCTGCTACATCTAAACAGGACCTCCTAGTGTGAATGCCCTCCTCGTGCTGCCTGCTAGCCCACCACCACCACAACACTTAGTTCTCCAACCAAACATCCAAGCTCCACCACTATCCTAGAACCAGCCACCCTCCTCCCAACTCTCTATTCCTCACTCCTCTTTCTTCCCCACCCTGTTGTTCTTGTCCTTCTCTCGTCTCTTTTTCCTTCTCTCCATTTTTGGTGGGAAAACAATCCTTCCCAGTACCACCATGTTGCTTGACTCAAACACTTAGAGAAAGCTTGGAGCGTTTCTGCCAAAAAGCCACCCTGAGCGTATTTATATTTTCAATGTGCTGCCCTGCTTTCTCAGTTAGCGATTTCTATGTCATGGGCCTGTTTGAGGCTGTTGTCAAGGCTGTGGTTTAGTTTCAGCTGAGGCCAGATTCAGCTGAAAACATTGCTATTCGCTTTTTTCCACTGATGCATTTTGGCAGAGAAAAAATGACCATCCAACAGAAGCCAGAGGTCTTGGTTGGGAGTGAGGGTTGTGGTGGTGACTTCTGGTAGGGGTACAACTGACCAGTTCAAACCCGTTTTCTATTGTGGTGCCCTATTTGGGCACAAAATCTTTCAACCAGATGATTGGCATGTTCACAGATTCTGTATGGAAATAGTATGTGTGTGTGTTTACATGCGTGTGTGTGTGCTCGTATGTGTGGTGTATGCATGTGTGCGAGTCACCACCACCCAGTGGGTAGTCAAACATTTACATGTTTACAAGCAGCTGTTCCACACCCGTGATGTTTTCTCCATTTGTTGTGCTATTAGGGTGGGGCCATTAGGGCGCTGGGGGAGGCAGGCAGGCAGCAGCACAAAGGACTGACAGACAGGACCAGGTGGGGGTCCGCATTCCCACCTGCATGCACCCCTGACCCCCCACCCACACTCCCTCACCCAGGGGGAAACAGACAATTGTCTCCATGCATCAGCCCCCTCGGCCTACCCCTCAGCAACATAAACACAACAGCACCACTTCCTCCGTAAGGCAACATATGGACTGGGGGGAATGGGGGAATCTGCCCTGGCAGAAGTGAAGTCTCTCACACTCACCTCAGGATGAAGTCAAACTCGGAGCCAGCCAGCATGAGGACCCCTAACAGAGTAGAGATGGCCCCGTCAATCACAGGGGCAAACATGTGCTCCAGGGCCACCGCAGAACGCCTGTTCTTATTGCCTATGGCCGTCAGAAAGGCCTGGGGACAGGAGAGCGGACAGAGACAGGGTTAGGGTCAGGCTGTCCAGTAGAACAGACTCATGGGGAAAAAGTAGTAACTAGTGGCTACATCATCATTCCATCCCTGACAACACTTCTTATCTTCATTGACTTTGTTTTGTACCCTGCCCAATAGTCAGGAAGGTTTTTTACCAGTGCGATATGGACAGTGAACTCGACGCCGATGCCCACAGAGGCGATGAGGATGACCACTGGGATGGCACTGAGCTTGATGCCGATCAGGCCCATGATACCAAACAGCTCCACCGTCATCATGGCCAGGATGAAGACCTGAGGAGAGGAGCAAGGTTGGTTAGACACTGTCTCAAACTCTGGAGTCACAATGAAACACAACCATTGAAGTGTAGGTAAACGTGTTAGAGATGAAGAGAGACAACGTTATGTCTTGCACCCACAACTCTCAGTGCCTATTTCCATAATACTATTAGATAAGAGTTAGGTCTTCACCCCACATCATTTTTGACCCTACATTCGGAAGGTTTTCACTGTCATCACGACATTGAATTACACTTAGGCCCTAGTCTCACTCTCCCTCCCTGGCTGCTCCCTCTTTCAAGGTTGCTGAGATGAGTGACAGTGTCAGACAAAATACAATATGGACTCTCACCGTTCCCCTTCTACTGCTTGTCATTCCTCCTGACACAATTTCACCACTAATTTACTTCTCTAGAAAAACATTATTTTTAATAAGATAGAGAGAGAGAGACTTTGAAAATCCTTAGCCTCGTGAACCTATGATATTTGCAGGGGTCCCAATTTGGTCAGGGTTAAATTGGAAATGATAAAACCCTGTTTTATTGCACGGCCACATATAGGCAGTGAAACTATAGAAGCTCCAGCTTAAAGAGAGACAATGTGACTGTGCACATGTTGGTCTGAAAGGACGCCCCCCCCTCTGTGTTTGGGAAGATTGTGCCGTCTGTCTTTCAGTAGGACTGACTACTTAAATAGTGAAATGAAATACATTTAAATTCCAACTGAAAGCTGTGCCACACTGACTGAACCACGCCACTACAGCCCCAACGGTCGGTCACGAGAGTCACCCTTCAGTGCGGTCTGACCAGGCGGGCGGCCCAGGGACCCTCCCCTCACGACCAGGCTGTGTGAAATGTTTCCCAGCCGCTGAGCTGACAGGCCATCTCCCCCCAGGCCTGATGGATGGGTTTAGCAGGCCAAGGTCGCGACTGGGCAGATCCGTCCTGTCCCCAATTTTTGACAAAGGGAGCTGGAGGTAAAGTCTTCAGCAGAGGCTTTGCATTTCCTTTTCTAAGACCGGCCGGGCCAGATTAGAATGACAAAGGCCTGGGGGGTGTGAGTAGCACCCCCCAGGCCAACCCGCCATGGGCCCTCCCCAGAGATGGGGCCTCCGCTCCCTCTGTGGCAGGGTTATTGAGCTGTGCTGAGGGAGGGAGGCCTGGAAGAAGGAGGAGGAGGAGAAAGAAGAGGAGGAGAAAGAGGAGAAGGGATGCTGAGCTGAGGGGACCTACAATGATGCCAGCAGTCCAGGGGTTGAGCAGGAGGATGGCACAGACCAGGAAGGTGCAGGCTAGCACCACGCTGACCGCCAGGAGGAACCAGTGTCGCAGGCCGATGTACTGCTCCCAGAACAGGAAGGGGTAACCGTTGGGGTAGTTGAGAACACCTTTACGGGTGAACTCCTCGCAGATGGTGCGCACGCTCTCGATGCTCTCGATGAAGTCGGACGCCTGCCTCAGGCCGTTCAGATAGAAAGGGAACTGAGCAAACTCCAGGGGCTCCGCGGCAGGGACTGTGACAGATGGAGGAGAGGTTAGACACTCAGGTTCTCACATATTTTACAATGTGTTGTTAGTATCAACAATACCTTTACATTGAAGGAAAGATACACATGTCCTAGACCATTATGAACTTGGATCATGGTAGCAACTTGATTAAAAATGATTAATATGATTTTAAAGAGACGCCTACTTACTGCGCAGATTCTCTCCGGTGGTGTCATACTTGTCGTGGATCCACTCGCGAGGCTGAGGGTAGAAGTTACCCTGAGAGGCAGCATAGCCCAGAGGGTCATTGCTCACCCACACAGTCAGGTAGATATAGAAGACCTCTGGGTGAATCAGACCCTCCTCATTCATCAGACGACGAGAAGTCAGCTGGAGTAGACAGACAGAGAGAGACTGGGTTTAGCATTCGCAGTAGCAGGACTATACCTTCTAACATATTGAGGGGTGATTCAACCTAACCAGGAAATCCCATTGAGGTCAGAGCTGGGAAACGGAGTTCTATTGACATCAGTAGGGGCATGGCACTGTACACACCTGGTTGTAGTTGAAGGGGTCCTTCTTGGAGCCTGTCTGGATGAGCAGCTTGTAGGCCAGAACACCATCCTCAGTGCCGTTACGGTAGTTATCCCAGGTGATTCTGCCTGCCTCCCAGTCTGCATCGAAGGCAGCCTGCAGTCCTAAAGGAGAGAGAAAAAGAACACAGGACAGCACAGGGTTAGCCATCTCTGTCGGATCTACTTTTACCACTACATTCTCATGGTTATTATATCATATAGCTATTGACGGGGCCACAACATACGCCGATATGTTTTGAGTACTATGCTAGGAGTTATATTTTAGAGTAGTGAAAACATGATGGTAGACTGGCACGTTTAGAATGAGTCATCAAATTAAAATAAGACGTTTTACAGAGTGTTCTGAATATCAACCTCCTACAATCACACACACACATCCAAAAACAGCAGCTCTGTTCCTCATGTGTATGGGCTGAATAAACTAACCAGCAAAGCCTTTCGTGTTTTCTAAATGACAAAGTCTGGCGCTGCAGCTAAAAACTAGTTCCACACAACCTTTCTCTAATTACAGGGAGATTCGGACTAGAAAGGAATAGCATAGAGGGAGGAGTGGAGAGAGAGAGTCTTTTATGCCACTCCAGTTCTCCATCGATTGAAGAGTTCAGTTCCTCATGTTTTGGAACGGCAAACCTGGTTACCCACGGCCGACCCTCGATAGCTTAATATTAGCGTAATAGCTTAATATCCGGTACCGTAATACTTCCTCATGACTAGTCTAGGACCTCCAACAACATTAAGCCGGATGGAAGAGGCCAAAAGGTAACCTTTGGCCTTCCTACGATATCATCTGCCCTCCAGCCCTGCTGGATGGGGGTGAACTTTCACCGCCACAGGCTTTAACTCACCTCCCATCCACCTCCCATCCTCCACCTTTGTCCTTAGACTAAAGATAAACATCAAACCCCAGCCTGTCACTCCAAAGGACGTGACATCCCCAAACTCTCTACCTCAAGGGCAAGAACCCACCGCAGACGGAGTTCCATTTCAAACACACACTGACTAACACTAGAATCACTATGGGGCTTCTGGAATGAAATAAAACAAGGTCTCCTTTAATTAAACTGTATTTACCTCTGAGCCAGTCTTGGAAATAGTGCAGCCACATCCGGGGCAGCTGCTGGTCGCTGTCCTTCACCACGTACTTGACCGAGATGAAGGAGTTGTGCAGCTGGATGAGGAGACGCTGGGAGCGTGCGTAGTCAAAGCCGTCCATGGTCACCAGGTACATGTTGTAGAAAGAGAAGTACTTGAACTGGGCGTTGATGAAGTCGTACTCCTTGGTGTCGCGGGGCACAATGTCGGTCAGGTAGAGTCCGTCATGGACCATGGTGGTTCCGTACAGGCTGAGCCCCAGGAGGGCCACGAAGAGGACCACGACCACCACCTTGCTCTCTGGCTTTAGGAGAAGAGGAGCGTACTTGTCCCGGGCGAAGCTTGACAGGTTCCAGCGGAAGAAGGGGAGTGGAACACACTCCCTGGCCTCCTTGGACTCATCCATCTGGGCCAGGAGGTCCCGGGTGGAGCTGGATGGGCTGAAGAGCTGGGAGCCGTAGGAGTCGGTGGGGGAGGGGGGAACAGGGGAGGAGGCCACCACCACAGAGGGAGGGCTGGTGGAGATCTGGGAGGTGGGGGGCAGGATGGTGACTATGTGCTGGCCTGCCGCGTCACACTGGGTGAAGGCCTGGACGGTGGTGGTGATCTGGGTGCTGGTAATGATGGTGGAGCCTGTGTAGGTTGTTGTAGTCTGGGTGCCAGGCGCATGACTGTGGGTGGTGGTGGTGTTGTCGTTGGCATCGGAGAACTCCTGGGGTTGGATCTGGATGACCCGGGAGGAGCAGGGGCTGTAGAAACAACACAGGAGGTCCAGACGCTTGTCCTCCCGACGGTGCAGGTCCAAACTCAGAATGGCCGGGAAGATGAGGAGCACCATGGCGAAGTTGAACACCACAATAATGGCCGCCTAGGGAAAGAGAGAGAGAGAGAGAGAGAGAGAGAGAGAGAGAGAGAGAGAGAGAGAGAGAGAGAGAGAGAGAGAGAGAGAGAGAGAGAGAGAGAGAGAGAGAGAGAGAGAGAGAGAGAGAGAGAGAGAGAGAGAGAGAGAGAGAGAGAGAGAGAGAGAGAGAGAGAGAGAGAGAGAGAGAGAGAGATACTGTTTAGGAGAGGGGCCAACCCTGTTCATGACTTTGCTCCAATGCTGCCACCCGACTCCACAGCTGCCTTCTTGAGCTCCACAAAAAAGGGCTCTACATTCAAGCTCTCTTGCTGTTTTAGTGCCTCGGATTCAGTCCCAGAAAGTAAAAGAAAACAAACAAAGTTAAAAAAACGCTCCCTAAATCACCAGCGAAAATAGTCAACAAGCCAGGGAACTGAAGGAGAGGAAAGGGGACTCCCAAGGCCGCTGCTGCTTTTAAGAGCATTGGGCTAGAAACCGAAAGGTCGCTGATTCGAATCCCAGAGCCGGCAAGTTGGAAAAATGTGCCATTCTGCCCATGAGCAAGGCAGTTGGACATCGATTAAGACAGCCCCCCACACCTCTCTGATTCAGAAGGGTTGGGTTAAATGCGGGAAGACACGTTTTGGTTGAATGCATTCAGTTGTGCAACTGATTAGGTATCCCCCTTTCCCTCTGCGTGTCTGTGCAGAACCCCTCCTACCTCCCTACTCTATCACCCTGGGGCTGACATTATAGTTGGTATGGTTTCACTGCACCACAGACCACCCAGGGGGAGGCGGGTAGATCACAGAGCTAGAGGCTGACGGCCCAGTGATATACTGATCCACTCCCTACTCTGATTATTTCCACCCTCCCCACCTGAGAGAGAGAGCGAGAGAGAGAGAACAGGAGAAAGAGAGAGAGAGCGAGAGAACAGGAGAAAGAGAGAGAAAGCGAGAGAACAGGAGAAAGAGAGAGAGGGAGAAAGGGAGAAAGAAAGAGAGAGAGAGAAAGGGAGAAAGGGAGAAAGAGAGAGAGAGTGAGATAAAGGGTGCAGTGAGCAATAAAAAGAGGAAGAGAAAAGAACAAAGACAGCCCCCCTTAATAAATGTCACTTCTAAAAAAGCCTGTAGCCCAATTTTTTTATGTGTGTCTCCTTCAGCGGGGTGCTTGGCACTCCTGGTTCCATGGCAGAGCTAGGCAGTGTAAACAGTGGGGCATACAGCACAGTCTAGTACCTGCAGAGAGAAGGCACGCAGTGCTGGGATGGGGACCAGGGCTGCCATGAAGAAGGCGATCATGTTGTTGATGGAGGTGAGCGCTACACTGGTGCCAGTCCTCCTCAGGCAGTCCCCTGTCCTCTCCTGCAGGGGTAAACCAAAACACAGCCAACGGTTAGTGCCAGGCCAGAGTACAAGAATATAAGTAGAATATGCAGTGAAGAATATAAGTATTTGTTGTCATTCTAACTAATATAACTAAGTATGTGTCACAAATGGCACCCTATTCCCTATATAGTACACTAATGTTGACCAGAGCCATGATTTTGGGACAGAGACTAAGTATGAGGTTACAGTGGATCTACAGGTGATTGAACTAGGGGGCTTGGGGAGTGGAGGTAGCTAGCTTACCTTAAAGGGGATGTTGATGCCAGTCTCAGTGAAGGAGTGGGCCAGAAGGAACATGTCATCCACACCGATCCCCAGAGCCAGGAAGGGGAGAACCTGTGTGGTGGCAGCGTTAAAGGACAGGCCCAACAGAGAGCACAGCCCCAGGCCAGCTGCCACAGACAGAGCCACCAGGAGCACGCCAGCCAGCCCCACGGCCCCCTGGGACTTGGCACAGTCCCAACGGAGCATGGTCACACAGGCATAGGCCAGCTAGAATAGGACGGGAGAGAAGAGAGAGGGTGAGGATTTGAACTTTGAACTCAGCACAGGCGATTAGGCATCCGAACTGAACCACTGATATCAATGATGAACCTACAGTAGAGAGAGTCGGTTAATACTTCTTACCATGAGCAGGTAGCCTCCAGCCACCCGGATGACACTGATATCAGAGAAGGACTTCATGATGTCGTTGAGGGTGGTGGTGGAGAATGCGTGGATCTCTGAAGTGGAATTCTGGGGGATACTGCCATGAGCCACCTGGGGGGAAGAAAAATCAAATAACTTTATTTTAAATGAGGTGAGAGTGAATTATATAATTAATTAATTTATATTATAAGCCAGTAGTAGTGATCTAGTTTGATCAGGGCATACCCATAACTTCCTATTTTGGGCCAACAACACACAAACAAGATATAGGTGAGCCCCTATGAAGCTTGATAAATAAGGACTACAGATGCCAGAGAGCAAGGGTCAAGGGAATCAAATGAGATCACGTGGTCTCTCAAGCTTCTCCATCAGCACCATGAATGGCCGACAACCTTAGGGGAACCCAACACCCTGCACTTTGTTTTTACAGTGACCCTCTCCTCATCTCCCGTTCACTCTCTCCCTCTTCTCCTCTCTTGCGAGCGGGCATTGGTGGAAGCATGACCCTCCCACTCCTTCAGTCAGCATGCTGGATGTCAGCTATCACAAAAACAGCTTGTTCCTATAACTGGTAGTCTGTCAGTGGCCTCCTTGGAGGACTCTGTTTACTAGGCAGTTGAGGATTGGTGGAATTCAGGTAGAGGTTGCAGTCCCTGGGCCAAAGCCAGTCCTCTACGCATGTGGTAGGTAAACAGCATGACTCAAATTTAAAGGTGTAGGGAAAAACAAGCCAACCGGCATATTACTCAAACGGGTCAAGACAGGTTGGTGAAAGGTGCAGGCAGCAGAGGCGGGGCGCTAGGGTCCAGAAACATAGGCTTCATACCAAATGGCATCCTATTCCCTATATAGTTTGATACTTTTGACCAGGTGTAGTGCACTAATGAGTGTAACACTTTTGACCCATACATACCTCTACAAACTTCCTTTGCCAGGACTCCAGGATGGCGGTGGCCTTGTCCTCGTTCCAGTTGATGTCATGGATCTCATAGTCGTCCTTAAAGTGCTCGTAGAGCTGCTTGGGGCTCATCAGGAGAAACATGGTCTGGAGGGCCTCCGCACTGCAGGAGGCAGAGAGAGAGAGACTCCGTCAAACGCCTGCAGCCAAGTGAGCTCAGGCCACACCGAGGAGTCATGTTCCCCACATTCAAAACCCCCCAAATAGTACAGAAAAACGTTATGAGTCCTCTTGTCTCGGCTGTCATAGATATTACATACTCTGATCTGTGGCATATAAACCAAAAGGTGGTTGTATACAGCGTACGTGGAGAAACGGGTGGAGAATTCAGCTGTTGGCTAGTGTTTCTGAATGCAGATACAGGCTCTATTGCCTGAACGGGTGAAAGCAGGTGTCTTGATGCCTTTTTCCACAGCGAGCACAGATGGCCCTGAAGGCAACTTGGCACCGATGTGAGAGTTGTGGTGTTAAAAATGTGAATGAGATTATCGTAAATCATATCATAGAAAAAACTCTGTGGCTTTAAATGACTGTATCCCTCCCTCCAGATTTGCCAGGGTCGTGATCTGGGCAGAGGCCCAACACTGTCAATCCATTCATATTTGTGCTGTGGTTTTAAATTCAATTGAAATAAAATAAATCCTTCATAATACATAACAGAGCCCAGGAAACGTGTCTTACATACATATGGCAGTATATCAAGATGTTTTACATATCCTTAGCATTAGAAATGTGTGGTAGTATACTCTTGTATTTGGAATTATCTTTGGCGTCCCCTTTTTCATTCTCTGACTTAAAGGAGATGCTGCCATTTTTTCCCACTCCTCTCCACAACAAATCTGTCTTTAGTTTATGTGGCTGTCGATCATGTTTGATTGATCTGTCCTACGCAGGGGTCAGAGGAGGAAACTGATCCTGCTTCATGCGAGGCATTCCTCAGATGTGTGAGGTTCTTAGGAGTCAGAGGGATTCCTCGGATGTGTTAGGTTCTTAGGAGTCAGAGGCATTCCTCGGATGTGTGAGGTTCTTAGGAGTCAGAGGGATTCCTCAGATGTGTGAGGTTCTTAGGAGTCAGAGGGATTCCTCAGATGTGTGAGGTTCTTAGGAGTCAGAGGGATTCCTCAGATGTGTGAGGTTCTTAGGAGTCAGAGGGATTCCTCAGATGTGTGAGGTTCTTAGGAGTCCGAGGCATTCCTCGGCTGTGTGTGTGAGGTTCTTAGGGAGTCAGAGGCATTCCTCGGATGTTTGAGGTTCTTAGGAGTCAGAGGGATTCCTCGGATGTATGAGGTTCTTAGGAGTCCGAGGCATTCCTCGGCTGTGTGAGGTTCTTAGGAGTCCGAGGCATTCCTCGGCTGTGTGTGTGAGGTTCTTAGGGAGTCAGAGGCATTCCTCGGATGTTTGAGGTTCTTAGGAGTCAGAGGGATTCCTCGGATGTATGAGGTTCTTAGGAGTCCGAGGCATTCCTCGGCTGTGTGAGGTTCTTAGGAGTCCGAGGCATTCCACGGCTGTATGAGGTTTTTAGGAGTCAGAGGGATTCCTCACTGCTAGCTAGGCCCTCCCTGCACTGGCTCCACTTCATTCACTCGCCCTCAATCCTCCTCTGGCCCTGGTGTACACCCCCTCCCCCTCTTACCTCTGCAAAGCATTCTGGGTGTCCTTGACCCGGCCGCCCAGGATAAGCTCCTCCTGCCAGTGCATGAACTTTTTGGAGAAGCCGTGGCAACCGCCTTGGAGCCGCCCGGCAATGTCAGGACTCTGTGGAGGGAGACAGACAGACAGGCAGGGCCAACAGTTAGCTTATTTAACAACCAGGCACATTGTGCTCACTAAAATACCCTCTTCTTTAAAAGAGAGGGAGAGTGGTGGTGGAAGGAGATAGAGACGCAGAGATGGAGAGGTGGAAGGGAGATAGGGGTACTGTGGCGCAAGCTTACCTCTCTCAGGTCCTTGTTGGGGGCGCTGAGGGGGCACTCGGGGTCGTTGGGGTCCAGGCAGGGGCGGTTCATGTAAGCGTGACCCACCTGGGCCTTGTCCAGCATTTCCCTGAAGCCCTCCAGACTGGTGAACTGGCTGAGCTCCTCCATCAGCTTCAGAGGGTCCAGGTTCATCCACTGGATGTCAGGCATCCCCCTGTAGAGGAACAGAGAAACATACAGGCTCAGAAGGAGTCGCAGGGCACAGTAGAGAGATGCCATGGACATAGCAATCTGCGTCACTGCATGTCTTTATATACAGTCCTATCCAGTGCAGTTCAGCTGTGCTCTTTCTGCAGAACCTTCTGCATCTTCCTTTTCCTTTCCTCCTCCAGCTGCACCCCATGCCACCGTTCCTACACCTCCAGACTTCCCTGCCTTCCTGTATGCCATTGGCTGGTTCTGGTCTTGCCCTGCCTCTGCCGGACTCTCCCTGGTGGCGAGGAGCTGCAGATGCTG